>NC_056606.1:20065893-20153393 GCF_018340385.1 Cyprinus carpio | reverse complement strand
TAGATAGATACACATAGTCACATATCTGGAAATCATAAAACTACACAGTAATTATAATTAACTCTATTACTATACTACTATATAACTATTTTTGAATATTTAATTGATTATTAATATTAAATGTTAAATATTTATTGAATATTCAATATGAACTATATTTACTTATAAACATTAGCAGATATCTTTATTGTAACTAGGAATTTTTATCATGAAAATGGAATTGCGAGACATCTATTTAGATGATAAAATGATATAAAAATATACAATTTTTTGTTGCAATTGCTCAGATCTTTGTGGTGGTGGTTTGGAATTTCGAGATCTACATGGTTCCATTGTCCCTGCTGCTGCTGCTGACCTGGAATTACTTCCTGCTGGCCTCGGGGAAGGAGCCGCGCGAGGGGAGCGTGGTGAGTGTGTTTATGGATGTTGACTGTCCAGTCTAATGAGGGCTAAATCTGTGACATTTATCTCCAGCTCATTCTAAGCACATGATTGTTGCAGGCCGTCACAGGAAATTGCAATGTCTCACCCTACCCAAACCATCTTTGATTATTTGAACTAACCGTCAACAATTCCTGGTTAATAAACAGTTAGGTTTTTAAAGGTGTGCACACAGCTGGAATTGAATGTTTTTATTCCAATTACTTCAGGTAATTAAAAGTAGCGCAGATATATGAGCTCTTAAATGTGCCATTCCACTTACCTGGTGTATTTACTTATCGCATTTTCCAATTAAATTGTGTCAAACTAATTTCATGCCATCGTGAAATGTTGCCAATCACACTAAGTGTGTACGCAGAACTCCCTGCAAATTGATTCCATATTAATTGTTAAAATGGCGTGGAATGAGTGCTGATGACTTTCAATGTGCAGCGTTTCTGGAGAGGGTGTTCACTTCCCAATTAAGCCATCAAAATTTGAATTACATTTTTATTCAGGAGTAGCCAGTCAAAGAGTCAGTAGTGATGTGCATCAGATAAATCTCAAAACAATAAAATAATAATTTTCCACTACTTAAAATATGGAATTATCATAATGACCAGCATGAATTTCAAAAAATTTTATATTACTTTTTTTCTGAGCTGGATTTCAGTTGACGGACACATGACAGATACGGAGAGAGAATCATTTTCACATTCAGAAGGAGATTGACACAAATATACAGTCTGTCACCAATGTGAGCCGCATGCATATGTTTTCATATGTGGCCTAATGGCTAATAAATGGCGGAACAGTTGCCATTAGATTGTCATCAGTCTGTGTGTGAGTGTTTAAATGACATTCTAAACTCCCCAGAGGAAAATGTTATTGCTCAGAGGTTGATCTTTCATCACTTGAGAGACTTAATGGAATTCTCGGTTGTTTTATTTAGATATCAACTTCATCTCCGATGTTTCTTTTAAAACTGATGAGAAAAATACAAATGAGATGGTTCTTTACATAGAGTATGTGTTCAAAACAGGGTTATCATAGGTAAAAAATTGTGATTTACAGGCCTGGAAAAGATAGAAAAATTAGTAAAATATTAAAAAGTCATGAAACATTTTTAACTGATAAAATTCAGATAAAAGTATTTTAAATGTAATTATTATTATTAATAATATATTATTATTAATAATATATTATTATTAATAAAAATTAATGCATATAGCATAGCTCAGATAATTTAGTTTTGTAAGAATTTCATGAGAAATGTTTAAATTAACGTTAAGATCTCATACTTGTTGCGATTAAAGTTCTTATTGACAAATCTGAGCAAAGTTTAAAGATCTCTTCTGAAACTCTAGAGGAGAAGCTTGTGAGATTTCTAGGGTATAGAAGCAGGAGAGCAAAGTTTCTGCTTTCGTTCTAGCATAATCCACTGAGATATTAAAAAGATCACATTTGTGATTTTTCTTGTTGCTTCATAGCAAGCGATGGAGGACCTTCTTGAGGATGTGGATGACGAATATGACAAAGATGACAAGGTAACCATGCACGTCTATGTAGAAAGGTAGCCTCATTATTTCCTTATCAACTCATTAAGACTCGTCTGTCCACTTGGTGACATGCATGGCTGAAGGAAATCTACCATTTCTATCGTTTGTGGTCTTGTGTGTTAGCTGGAGCTTTCAGGGACAGCTGAAAGGTTGGCGTACGGACACACAGTTTAATATATGTGTCAGTGCTTTAGTTTAATTGCACCTGAGGCTTGCGTTGCCAAATATATTCAACATATCCCAGATGTTTAACTCCAGCCGTTTTTCGCGTTCCCATAACCCTGTGTGCGCCACAAGGCAGCCATTAGCGGCCTGATCTTTGACCCTGGGAGCTAACTTGGGTATTTTGGCACAAATGACCCAAACACCTGTTTTCCATTCTTAAGGACCCCTCATAGGCCCGGGCTAAGCTTGGACATATGTTTGCACTTAGCTTACTGCCGGCTGGTCATGAAAATACGCCGAGGGTTGGTATCGCTCTCCAAGCTTTCAGAAATTGTTCCCGCTAATTTATGGGGACAATTGATTTGTTGAACCCCAACTCTGAAAGTTGTTGGGGAAAGAATAACACAACTCTAAGCCCGTCCCACTGATTTTCCGTCCGACCCGACGCAGGTGAAGCCTGGGGTGCAGAATAAAAGCTGTCAGGCACGATCAAACAAGGGAAAAACACAAGCTGGCATGGTTTGAATCGCCAGTATTTTAATGAAAAATGACAGTCTAATACATCAAACATAACCTACTCCATAAAAAAAGTGTAACTGAAATTTGTATTTCTTGTTGATACAGGAAGTTGGGATGGGATATATTCTTTAATAGTCAAAAGACTTTAGTTTGAAAAAGTTTGATAAGGTTTTTTAATGTTTTTTAAAATAAGTCTAATTTGCTCACCAAGGCTGTTTTTATTTGATCAAAATGCAGTAAAAAAGTTATATTGTGAAATATTATTGCAATTTAATATATCTGTTTTCTTTTTTAATATAATTTGAAATTTATTCCTGTGATGCGAGGCTGAATTTTCGGCATCATTACTCCAGTCTTCAGAGTCACATGATCCTTCAGAAATCATTCTAATATTCTGATTTGATGCTGATTTGACGCTTTTCTTATTATTATCAATGTTGAAAACAGTTGTGCTACTTCATATTTTTGTGGAAACTGTGAAACCGTTTTTTCAGGATTATTGTTTGATGAGTGGAAATATATAATTGTTTTTTTTAATAGAAATTGAAATTAAATAAAGCTTTTGTAACATGACAAATGTCTTTTAACGTCAGTTTTGATAAATTCAATGCATGAATAAATGTTTTTTTTTTTACAAACCTTTGATAGTGTAATTATTTATTGAATATTGAGTATATATAATATGAAATCCCTTAACTGCCTCATGTTTTTTTTTTTATTTTTTTTTTATTTATGAATTTACAATTAACTGTATTTTTCTTCATTAGCATTAGTTGATATATTTATCATATTAAGTAATTAATAGTAACTTGTTTATTGTTATAAAAGGACTGGGAAATGTTATTATATGGACATTCTAGAAAGTGGAATCAGCTTGACTACTTTGCTACTTGCTTTTGAAATCTATTTATGTACGCACCATGTGAAGATTTTAGTATTTATGGTCCATTATCCAGTAAGAAAACTGTAAATTTTAACTCTCAAAACATTCAAAAGTGCTAAGAACATTTAAAAAAAACAAAAAAAAACAACGAGAATCAGAATATGGAAAGCTCTCAATTTAAATTTGACTTACCAATATTTTGAATGCCACTTTTGACATTTGATTGAGATGAATTTGAATCTAATGTTTAACATTATTCCATTCAGAGGCCCTCTTTTCCATATTAATGAAGCTGCGGTTGGGATTGGAGACTTGCTGCTTTTGTGCTAAGCTACACCAACTAACCTTTTAGTCTACGAGACACCAGACCGCAAACAAAAGCTTCCCCACCCCCACATCTTTCATTTCTTATAATGCAACTAAACAACTTGTGTTACCTTACTGGAAGATTTTCTACAGACCAAAGCACAACTGTTCAAAATCAGTGTACGTATGACAAAATGAATTCTGTTGTGTAACTTGCCATGTGCATGTGTGCTCAACCACAGGACTCTGAGAAAAAGGGCTTCCTGGATAAATTCTATGCAGTTCAAGATGTGATCATAACAGTTCAAAACGCTCTGGATGAAGTGGCCTGCTTTGGGGAACGAGTGAAGAAGTGAGAAACTTGGATGTTATTTATATCTTCTAAGCTTCCTTTTTTAGTAGCATTAACTTTGTGTCATGAATGCATGGTTATATATTCATTCTCATGCTGTCTCTCTCTTTCAGCACGTTTAACTGGTCTGTGCCTTTTCTGAGCTGGTTAGCAATAACGGTGCTATGTGCTGGTGCCACGCTAATATACTTTATCCCACTACGATTCATTGTGCTGGTCTGGGGTGAGAAATCCTATTGCTTTTGCTAAACACTTTCCCAATGGTTTACTATTCCGAGTGTTTCTTAGTTTGTTGAAATGAATAATGGCATAATCTGATGCATTTTTTTTATACACGAGATGTGTTCTTGCATTGTAATGATTTAGGGTATAATATTTTGCATATTAGTAGGATATAAAACATTCATGTCCCACACAGGTATCAATAAATTCACCAAAAAACTTCGGGACCCCTACAACATTGAGAACAATGAGCTGCTGGACTTCCTGTCTAGAGTTCCATCAGATATCCAGTTGGTAAGTGATCAATGATAAGTGACATATTTTCATTCTTTTGCATGATTCACAACATGGTTGTGCAAAATCTGCTCATCAGGTACAATACAAAGATCTCAAAGCAGAGACTTCTCAGAGTCCCAGCAAGAAAAGGAGAAACAACCCCGGATAGATCTTGAACTGTGACATTATGTTTCTAAATCAACAGCCTCCAAAGCACTGTTCACGTACAAAACACTTTAAAAAGGAGATTGTTTTAAAAAGAAAGAAATATTTCTAGCATTATTTATGCAAACTTGCACAACTATAATAGCACAAAACTCAACTGTTCATAAAATGTGCTTTTAATTATTTATAGCTATTCCCATTTTTATTCTGTGTCACTGATTCACAGTCAGTGTCTTGAACATTTTTATTCAAAGAGATTTATGTGAAGAAAAATGCTGCAAACCAGATTCAAACTTGTGTCCAAACCACGTGAGCACCACAGCTCAAAAAACATGTGCCTAACACTTGGTCACAGCTCCAGCGGTCAGTTGAGACTGTATAATGTAGATTCTGGTGCAAAAAATATAAGCCTGAAAATGTTTAGCTTTCATAAACGTCTGCATAATTGAATGTAATAAATGCAACTGGTCTGACCACAGCGCCGTTTTCTTGAAAACACGCCAAAACTTTCCAGTGAACTTTGCACCTTTGAGATCGGTCTTTGAATCATTTTCCTTAGATAATTATTTTTATCCACAAGCACGTATCATATGGAGAAACTGCATGCTGTGCTTTGAAAGAATGTATGTACTGTATGCATATAAAAAAGTTACTGTAAATATACAATGTGGAAACATTTTTTATTTTGTTCTGGACATGTTTACCCATGACAGATGTCATATGCTATGATGAATGATGAAATGGTGTTTAATTGTAATATATGTACATTGTGTTGCATGTTAATGATTCATCAGTGGTCTATGAGCATGTAACTGTTAAGCAGATATACTCAAGGACATAAATTGTTATTAATTTAAGAAATGTATCAAATTTCCAATTGAGAACTTTGTGCACATTCAAAGAAAAAGGCATGTTTATGCAGGGCTGATACCAACCGATGAAAACCTCTCTCTGTGACCTTTTGGTTATTTATTTTCCAAAACTATGAAATAATAGACTTTTTTTTCTGAATGTTACTGGTTTTATTTGTATTTATTGGTCTTCAAATGATGTAACATGAAATCACATTTGCAATCCGTTTTACGTCTGCACTGTACTTGTAAATGAAATGTTGGGCAGGACTTGATTTTATCCATCAGGAATTGATTGGATTGATTTATGACTATTTTTATTTGGCACAATGTGCACCAATGAAACATTCACAATAAGACAAGAGAAAAAAGTTCATGATGTTTTGATTTCATGATGACTTTAACCACACCCCAAATAAAGAAATAAATTCATTAATTAAAAACAAATTAGTACATGCAATTAAACATGGTGCCATGGGGATTTATGGGCATATGGCATTGCATAATCCAGTATTTCTTCCTTGTGTAAAATGTAGATTGTTAATCATTTGTCCAAGAGCATCCAATTAACTAATCCAGATTAGAGATCCAGTATGTATGAAGTGATGGGGGAGGGACAGTAACAGATAATGAATGAGTCATCAGGTGGAGTTTTGTGTCTACATTAACACGTTCATATGGGCAACTGGAAGGTCCATCTCCCAGTTACAAATGAAAGGTTTATAATTAGTTTCTTTAATCTTTGCCTTATTAAATAACTGCTTCTTTGGGAATCAGGACAGACTAATTGAGCTATGAAGGGCATCTTTTTAAAGTAGCAAAAGATCAGTCTCTCCCATGGCCTGGGCTTTTAAAAGAGATTAATGAGAATTTATAACGGTCTTGGGATTCCCTTCTCACTTCAATAAAGACTGATGTAATTCTCCACAGTGCTCCTATTGATGGTTTAAGATCCAGAACAAGATGGTTGAGTAAACATACAGTATATACTATAGCTGTACAATGAGTAAACTTAACGAAAGAACAAATGTCTGTTTTAATTTACAGTCAAAGCTATGATTGCCCTAAAATTGGAGAAGTTGCAATTGCTCAATTTCGAGTTCAACAACAGATCAGCATTTAAAGACTTGACTGCTACTGTATGTACGTTTTTGCATTTTCAGGGATCTGTGGTGAATGTTCAAATCACATTTCCTTCCAAAACCGAGGAAAAATAATAGATGTATTTTGCATCAAGAAAATGATGAATTTTTCATTATTGCAATAGAGTATTTATTGCATTATTTGACAAAAAAACTTACCCCTTTTAGACTTGAACTTTATTTATAACTGCTTGTTTTCCAAAAAAAAAAAAAAAGGCTCTACCTGAGACTTTAAACTGCTAAAAGACTTAATAATTATATGTAAATTATTATTATTATTTTTAAACTGTAATCATTGTAAATGCTATCATATATCAGTACTTTATAGTTTAAATTATATATAATTTAAATAATAAAATTATAGAATATAGAATTTAAAAGAAAAAAAACACATTTTTATTTTACTTTTAATTTAATATATATATATATATATATATATATATATATATATATAATATATAATATATATATATATATATATATATACATTTTTTTTTTCATATGCTATCTGGAAACCCAGTCACACACAATACAAAAACAAAGCTCTATGCAAGCAAAAGTGACTCTTTCCCTGTGCAAATCACCAATACTATTGAACTGCAGTCCACTATTCCTCAAGAGCTTGAATCTCATCCTCTCAGCTCAAACATTACGCCCTGGGCAGAATTCAACACCCCCTCAGGCTCAGATACCCCACCGGATCATGAATGGTGGAAAAGGTGAAAAGTGCAGGATGCACCCTGGAAACCATTGTCAAAAAAGATTGTACTTATTATGTCTCATTACTCACATTAAGTGTAAGGCTTTGCTCATATGTTGAAGGAAGTACTGTAGTAACAGTAGCACATCCCATGAGTTTTGTTTGTGTCTCAGACCAGGCATGAGCACTTCTCTAACACACTCTTGTGCAATCAGAAAGAATTTCTAGTAAACAAAGTCCTAACATTTCACACTCAAGATTTCCACCACACATAAAACAACGACAACTAAACACCAGCACTAACACAGTGCATGATGCTGAAAGGAGTAAAACAACAAATTACAGAGTAAAACATGACTACATAATGAACCGTGCCTTGTTCATCCCCATACCTCATCCCTACTGATCAGAAATACCAAAGACTGTGGCATGGATACAAAACATTTAAAATTAATAATGGTCTGATCTGTATGTGGAACACGTAGCAGCGGTTGGAAAGCAATGCATGAAAGCTGCCCCCAGGTGCTGAGCAGAATATGAGCACTGGCACCTCTGCGGGTTCACATAAAGTGCTATGCATCTAATTGCTGGAGTGTCCACTCACAGTCGCTGTGTTTCTGCACGGCATACTAATGTACTCGCTGCTCCGCATGCAATGAGTGCCAGTCTGGCCTTGCATACTCCCGGTGTCTGTAGAGCTGATTAGGGGGGATTTTAGCCATTGCTGGAGAGCTGTGCAAACAGAAGAAACAGACTGCTGAGTGTTTGCAGACCAGGTTATTGTTTAGATCTGCCGGCAATGGTCACAATGTCACTGTTTCAATCGAAGATGGTAGATCTGACGCATCAAGTAGGATTAGAAGGTTAAGAAAGGACTGCTATTGAGCTGAGTGTTTACTATTCTTTAGGTTTTTGATATTTTGGTTTGGTTCAGTTGCACAATATGACTGCCTATGTTTTCTTTGCAATTATTTTCTGCAAGTTCTTGTAACATGTAATATTGTTGAAGATAATAAACACAATTTTGAATTTACACCATCTAACTACAAAAAGGGTCTTTCAAATAGGCATGTATATACAATGCGTATATTGTTCCAAACCTGTATGGCTTTCTTTTTATCTATGAAACACAAAAGAAGATATTTTGAGAAATTTCTCATTCTTACGGAGCCCCGCACGTGACATGCAAGAAAAAACTAGTAAATCGTGTGCACAATTTATAAATCAAGGGAACAAAATAGTACATTGTGCACACAATTTATAATTCGAGGGAACGAAATAGTAAATCGTGCACATAATTTATAAATCGAGGGAATGAAATAGTAAATCGTGCACACGATTTAGCCAACTATTCTTTTCCTGCATGCCATGTGTGAGGCTCTGTACATTCTTTTTGCCCATGCACTAAAAGTCAATGGTGTCCAAAAACACAATGATAAAGGTCAGTAGACAATGACAGAATTTTAATTTTTAAGAGAACTTCCCCTTTAAGGCACACAGATTAAATTCGTGCATTTATTTTGGTTAACTGGAAGAGAAATGAGGAAGTATTCTGAAACTTGAAAGAGGAAACTACTGTCAAAAAAAATAAAAAATAAATAATCCATATAAGCTGACTGATACTCCTTAACCATGACATTCTCTTCTACAAACTGATCTGTTAAGCACAATGACAGAATTTTCATTTTTGAGAGAACTATCCCTTTAAGGCACACAGATTAAATTTGTGCATTTATTTTGGTTAACTGGAAGGGAAATAAAGAAGTATTCTGAAACTTAAAAGAGGAAACTACTGTCAAAAAAAAAAAAAAAATGGAATCCATATAAGCTGACTGATATTCCTTTACCATGCCTTTCTCTTCTACAGACTGCTCTGGTAAGTACACTTTCTGATCTGTTATACAACTACACAACGGTTTAGAATCAGTCACTTTTTTATGTTTATATTTTTTTCAGTAAGGCAAATTAAATTGTTCAAACGTGACAGTAAAGACATTTATAATGTTACATAAGATTTACATTTAAAATAATGTTGTTCTTTTGAACTTTCTAGTCATCAAAGAAACCTTTTAATATATATATATATATATAGTCCATATATATATATATATATATATATATATATAATATATATATAATAACTTTTAAATGTTGAAAATGATTTCATGTGAACTCAGAAAACTGCTGAAAGTTCAGCTTTGCTATCACATAAATACATTTATAATATGTCAAGATTGTAAATAGATATTTTAAACTATAAAAATATTTCAAAATATTTCATATTTTTACTGTTTTTTCATCAAATAAATGCTGCCTTGGCGAGCATAAACATACTTCTTTCGAAACCATTTAAAAAATCTTTTTTTTTTTTAAGTTTTTCGATTTTTTTTTTTTTTTTTTTTGGCATATACCCAATTTGGACAGCTTCAGAAAGTAACCAATAATATACTCTCTCATTCACAGGAGTCCCCAAACAATTAAGAAAATGATACTTTTGTTGATTTTGATATGTACTGTCCACTCATCTCAAGGCCTCATCTGGGCTTGGAGAATGCTTCCATGTGATGTGACACTCTCCAACAGCTCTGTCTCCTTGGACTGTTCGGGAAGATCTTTGAAAAGAATTCCGAAAAACCTGATCTGGAATACAACTATACTAAACTTTGCGGACAATCAAATAAAATACCTCCCAAAGGACGCCTTCTGGAATCTGACTGATGTTACACAAATAAACCTCAGAAAGAATAAGATTAAAAAATGTCTTGAGAATGGGATTTTTTCAAGATTGGCTAATCTTAAGACATTGCTTCTTGATGATAATAAGATTACAGTATTTCCAGGAGACCTCCCTCCCGGACTGCAAGAGCTGAGCCTCAATTCCAACCAAATCAAGACAATTGGACCATCAGATTTAGCAGGAACAAAGAAACTGAAAGTTTTGTCATTAAATAAGAATTGCTATCATAATGTCAGTATAGAACTGGAAATTCACAATGAAACATTTCAACATTCAAATCTAACTGAGCTAAAATTGTCTAGAAATGGACTGAAAAAAATCCCATACGCTTTACCCAGATCCCTCTGCAGACTTTCACTTCTCCTGAATAAGATTGAATATGTTCATGTCTCTGACCTGAACAGCCTAACAAATCTGAGAGTTCTTGATTTATCTGGAAACTGCCCTTTTTGTTTCACCGCTCCATTCCCATGCACTACCTGTCAGACAAAGAATAACGCTCTACAGATTCATCCGGATGCTTTTAGTGAACTATCTAAACTACGAGACCTACGACTCTCTGGGAATTCTTTACAAACGATCAACCCATCATGGTTCAAGAACCTTACTATGTTAAAGTATTTGTATCTTTCCTTCAACTCACTGATAAGTGAGTTTGAAAGCGGCCATTTTTTTAGTGTTCTACCAAAAGTGGAAGTTGTAGATTTCTCATACAATAATCCATCTCAAAAATTTTACCATAGAATGAAACTCTCGAAAGGTTTTGCTAGATTGGAATCACTACAAACACTTCACCTAGAAGGCTATATGTTCAACAGTCTTTGTGAGGAAGATCTTCAACCTCTCTTTGGTTTGAGAAACCTATCCGTTCTAAACTTGGGAGTCAACTTTTTACAACATCTCAATATATCTGTGTTCAGGAACTTTCACAACCTGTCTTTGATTTCATTGATTGACAACAGGCTAACATTCACAAGTCCTTTTTGGGGACAGGAGTGTAGAAGTGACGTCCTTTCTGATGACGATGAAGGAAACCGCCGTGAAGGCCCCTACATTCACACAAATGAACAGTTCCGCCATTATCCTCCATTTACCAAAGCTGAATGCCTGGCAACAGGACCAGTTTTGGACCTCAGCAGGAACAACATTTACCATATCAATCCATTTTTCTTCACAGGAGCAGAAAACATCACTTGTCTCAATCTTTCCTCCAACTTTATTACTTCATATTTCAATGGTACAGAGTTCACTCACTTCCCCAGGCTAAAGTACCTTGACTTGTCTCACAACAGAGTCTACATGCGTTCAGATTCCGCCTTAAATGAACTGAAAGAATTACAAGTTTTGGATTTAAGTCACAACAAACATTACTTTGAGGTGGCAGGTGTCAGGAACAGTCTGACGTTCCTGGAAAACCTTCAGTTTCTCAAAGTGCTCAACCTCAGTTGGAATGAGATAAATTCACTAACCAACAAGACTTTGAAGAGCGACTCACTGAAGGAACTGCAGTTTCAAGCCAATCGACTGGATATAATGTGGAAGAAGGACCGTGGATTCAAAAGTCTTTTTAAGTCTCTCTCGAACCTAACACACCTTGATATATCATATAACAAGCTTAGTGAAATACCAGACGATATATTTAGCTATTTTCCAAGGACGCTAACATATCTTAGCATGAGCAGGAACACTCTAGCCAATTTTGAGTGGGAACAGCTCAAATATTTACCCGAGTTGGAGACTCTGGATCTAAGTAAGAACAAACTGAGTAAGGTCACTAGAAAACTATCAAAGCATACAAGCTCGTTGAAGGTCTTAGACTTGAGCCATAATCTTATCGTCAATTTGGATCACAGCTTTCTCGAAGATGTCAAAAGCCTGCTGATCCTCAG
The DNA here is from genome assembly GCF_018340385.1 of Cyprinus carpio. Taxonomy (NCBI): domain Eukaryota; kingdom Metazoa; phylum Chordata; class Actinopteri; order Cypriniformes; family Cyprinidae; genus Cyprinus; species Cyprinus carpio. Next base: position 20,141,207 of record NC_056606.1, on the reverse strand, counting down.
TCTTGCTTTCAACCGCTTGCATCACATCAGCGATGCATCCTTCCAGACAGGTAGTGATCACTACTTACGCATGCTGAACCTGCAGAGAAACCCTATCCACTGCACCTGTGACCTTCTGGACTTCATTCTCTGGTTAGAGAAAAGTAAGACTGTCCTTCCTCGTCTTGCAACAGATTTCTTGTGCGACCTTCCAGAATCCAAAAGGGAGCATCCAATGGTCAGTCTAGACTTAAAAAATGCCTGCATCAACAACAGTATTGCTCAAATCCTATATGTACTCACGTTATCCATCATCACTGTCATGATGTCTACAACTATTGTGATACATGTGTTCTACTGGGACATATCGTACATTTATAATTTCTGGAGAGCCAAAATAAAAAGTTATTACTTGAAGACGAATGACTGCACCTATGATGCCTTTGTAATGTATGACACCAAAGATCCATTGGTGGCAGAATGGGTACTGAACCACTTGCGTTTTGAATTGGAAGACAGAGGAAGACGAGTTCGTCCACTCTGTCTGGCGGAAAGAGATTGGACTCCTGGTATACCGATCATGGATAACCTAAATCAGAGCGTAAACCAGAGTAGGAAGACAATATTTGTCCTGACGGAGGGATTTGTACAAAGTGGGATTTTCAAGATAGCAGCTTTTCTAGCACAACAAAGGCTGCTGGAAGAGGGCGTGGATGTGATGGTGTTGGTTTTGTTGGAACCGGTTCTTCGGCAGTCAAGAATCCTAAACTTGCGGCGATGCCTATGTGGACACAGTGTGCTGGAGTGGCCCAGAAACCCAGCAGCAGAAGGCTTTTTCTGGCAGAGTCTGAGAAACGCAGTTAGGTTTGAGAGTCAAGGTGTGCCAAGCAAATTGTTTACAAATTACTTTAGCGGATGATGACTCGGTACAAAATAAGTAGTTTCGATTGAAACACTTCTGCCGTTGAGATTCTTGCTTGGATTCCTTCTACTGAACTGTTTGTGATTACCACTTTGGGGAAATTTTAACATTTATTCTTATTTGTAAATATATTGTTTAAAACAGGTGCATTATTAAGAGTTTCGTTAAAATCAATGTAATTTAAATAAGAACTTTTTAAGAAAAGTAATTTCTGTCAATTGGCATGGTAATGTACATGACAATGTTAAGGTGTTTGGTCTTGGTGGAATAGATCTGCTAAGCTCCTGCTGCTGTTGCAGAGCAAGTATCGATACTTGCTACTGCCAATACACCCTCAACATGCTACTGTGAGCATGTAAGAAATACTGCTGCTGCACATAACATATATGAAATAACCCCCATATCGCATACAGGTGGAGCTGGGGAAGGTGGAGGGTTTCTAAAGCAACTGCTACAGCAAGCACTAGCTAAGTATTTGAATGTTGAGCTGCAAGCTCATTGGCTGCTGATCCAAAAAAGAACCAATCAGCTGAGCCATATGATGATGTCATTATGTCAGATTAAGTTTGACCTATCGGACTGCACCATTTAGAGTTTAATGCCAAAACTTTGGATTTAAGTTATTTTTGTGATTTTTGTGATTTTGTGCTATTTTTACCTAAATGGGAGAAATTGTATTGTATACTAATGCAACAAGCAGTACCGCTGCTCCCTATACGCAGAGTACGCAGTTTGCATAGGGCACCAACTCCCAGGGGGGCACCATTCCAGTTGTTCAAAAAAAACTTTCATTCTATAATAATATTAAAATTAACATATACATAAATAAAAATCTAAAGATGAACATATATATAATTATACAAAAATATATATTTTACGGTGAACACAGTAGGCTAAGCACACATGAAGACCCATTCCCGCATCTGCACCCGCTCACACCTCATTAAAAGAAAAAAAAGAAAAAAAAAACGCTCGCACTTTATGTTTGAGCCAGAAAGCAAATGATCATAATTGATGTACAACCATGCTGTGAAAAGATATCAGCGATCCGGCACTGAGAAAATAAAAAGGAAAAAAAGATGAAGCATGTGCATCAATTTCAGGCATAATACATAATACACTTTTTTGCATGTTGACATTTATAACGTGTTTTAATGTCGGTGATAATTTAACCACCAACAACGCATCTAAAATATTCTTTTCCAAGTTTCCTTACAAAAATTAGCCATGGATGGTAACCTTTTTTTTTTTTTTTTGTGGTTATAAAATCAGATCTAAGCCAACAAGCAGCCTTTAAAATTACTTAAAATGCATTATATAAAACAATGAGGAAATAATGATTGGTTAATTAATAATTAAGTGATTTCATTGAATAACACTGTTAAAATGCATAATGTAATACAAAGTAAAGAATTTATGTACATTACATATTATTACAAATGCTTGCAAAGTTAGCCAAAGGCCTGGTAACTGCTGTTGTTACACTTACAGGATGATCAAGTCCAATAATAACCAAAAAACATATAAAAATAAAAACCAATAAATCCATCATTGGCCACCCACCTTCAAACAAAGAAAGGCAACAGCCTCTACACTTGAACAAAAACATGTGGACATCACAGTCCTTACAAACATTAACCATGGTTTTATCGTAGTAAAACTGCTTAGTTTTCTTTTGAGTGATTTCTGAATGCAAGACAATAAAATCAATCAGACAACTGTATTAAAAAATAATAGTCATAGGTAACTGTCTAGTGCTACAATTGTAGGTTGTAAATAATACAATATAATTACAATTTATTTATTTATTTACTTTTATATTTTATTAAAGTTCTGTTTTGACCCCTATAGTAGGTGTTTTTTATTTATTTTTTACATCCATAATATATGGGGGGGCAGGGGCATGGCAATACAATTCTGCTTAGGGCACCCATTTGGCCAGCAGCGGCCCACAAGAAACACTTGACTTCTTAACAAACTAGTTTTTATTCCATGAAACCAAAGTCTTGTGAGTCTTTCGCCATTCTGTCTGTAAAGAAGACTTTCCTCACAATGCTGTCACTTCCTTCTTAAGCTAATTTTATAAACAACATCCCATTAGTCTCAGTCATGGTGCAATCAGAGTCACATTTGTACTGGAAATACCCTGATGTACTTTTTCACTCTAGAGAGCGATACAGCGTGGGGACAGATTTTTATCAGTGCCTTTTGTGGACTCACATAGTTATGATACACAACCACACAGTTACTCCAGCTCTCTATGTCCTTCCCTTTTTTTCATCTTTTTTTCAACATGAAACCAGTGATGAAAAATTCATGACTCCAGGCAATGAAATGAATGCAAAATGAAAACTGTGGGCGTATAAAAGAAAGAATGTCTCTATCTAGGGTGACGCTGGCACAAGGTGCGGATCATGGCGAGGGCAGTGGGTTCTGGAGAGCAACTCTCTGCTAACTCTTTCTATGTTAATAAAGAAGATGAACTTCTGATGGACCCGTTTAATTTCTAGCATCATGAGAACCTGTGTGCTTGCTGAAGAATATTATAGCTTACCTGACTAAAAAATCACCCCATCTACTGGAGGCCAACCATGAGAAACAAAGCAAAAATAATTTATGGTTTTCAACATAGGACCAAGAAAATCACATCATATGTAATACCATTATTGAATAAATGAAGAAAACCTCAAGTGCCTTAATGTTATGGCATAAAATTGTCAACAGTAAAAGCAAGGGGGAAAAAGTTTACTAAAATTGGTGTAGAAACCATTTTCATTCAGTAATTGCTAAATTTCACAAACTACAAAGAAATGGCCAGTAACATTGAATTAAAGGTGAAATTTTAAAGTAGAACAACTGAAATAGTATTTTCAAGTAAAACATACTTCCATAATCTTTGTTTTATTTACAACTTTGTAAAACCTTTTTTTCCAATCTAGTTCCTGTGTGTCTCTAATATAAGACTATATAAACCCTTATAACCATGTGGTAGTAGCCAGAGCCATAATCACATCTGAACAAACCACACTCAAATTGTACATAGAAATGTCCATTTAAAGTATCTAAACGCATTGAAATTATGACTAAAATGTCTATATTCTATTTACTAATATATATGTAACGCCAACAAAGCAATATAGCATACTACTGTTTAAAACGTATTGTTGTGTACTGCATATGCTACTGTTAATTCCCATCTTAAAGGGGTCATATGATGTGATTTCAAGTTTTCCTTTCTCTTTGGAGTGTTACAAGCTGTTCATGAATAGATAAGATCCCTAAGGTTGCAAAGACTAAAGTCTCAAACCCAAAGAGATATTCTTTATAAAAGTTAAGACTCGTCCACGCCCTCCTAAAACGCCTCGTTTAAACACGCCCCCACATGTCTATGTCATGATGTGTCTGACTCACAGTTTGTAAGTATGTTTACATATTTAAAGGATTTGCCACAGATGATTCAATCAAGTTTGTAGAGCAGTGCTTGTTGTTTGTCCTTTCTCCAATCACAAATGCAGACATGGGTTTATGTTTAAGTGGCAACACAATGTGTAAAACACAGTATAACTCATTATAATCTGTAATTATGACCCCACTGGATGCCACAAATGCCTCGTTTGTAAAAAAAAAATATTGTTTTTGTCTTGCCGAGCTGGTGTTCTGACCTGGACACACATCACAGTATGTTAAGGGGCATAAGACACACGCGCGCGAATCTGACAGCAGCGTTATCATAAACGCAAAGTAAAAAAGTAACGTTTATTTTGTTTTTAAAATACCCATTGGACTACCGCGTCTATGAATAATGCTCATAATTGTACATTCAATTACAAGTATAAAAGCAGTTTGAGTCAAACAAGTAATTTCTTTAACCCTCTGGCCCTTCTCGTTTAGGAATCACAGTTGCCTCCTTCGCGGTCAGTAGTGACCGAAAGCCTCGAAATCTAACTTTTCTTTTTTTTTTCCAGGAATGTCAATGTAATATATTTATGTTCAATAATATTTTTGGATTATTATTTATGATTTTGAGGGAATTTTATGATACTATGCAATATTTATAATATTTATACAATATTTGTAATCTCAATTAGAATTAATATATATATATATATATATATATATATATATATATATATATATATATATATATATATATATATATATATAAATATCTTTATATATATACTTATTTTGAATAAATGCAATATTTCACATTAAAATAGAGTGAAGGCATTTAAAATCCATTTTTAAGTGAGAATTGTGCCATCTGGAGGCATTAAAAAAAAAAAACTTATGTACTGTTGTGTAACCTCTTGTATTAGCACCCTAGATATATACAGATTAGACATAATTTCTTAATTTTTTTTAGGTTTTGCATTTAGATCTATATCTAGACATTCTAAAAGACTACCTTTTGTCAAGGTTTATCTGTTTTTGGTTAGATAAGTATCAGGTTTTACATTATGATTACAGTCAAAAATTTAAATCTTGTTAGAAAGGGAACACAGAGAAAGCATTTTTGTTACTCAGTATTTGAAAATTAAAAAATCTAACAAAATAAGGAATGGAAAGTGATCATTCAAAACACTTTATAAAAACATTTTGTAATAAATTGATATTTTATTCAATGTAATTCAATAAATGTTATTTCACATATTTTCAAAATTTGCTCTGTTGCAGAGCAAACTTTTTTTTCTGACCAGTGGCTGATTTGTAGTTTGTACCACCAGAAGATTCACTGAGTTTTCAATTTTTTTTTCATATTTCTCATTAATTTCCTATGTCAGTCATTTTTGTCCATGAAGAAGTCAAGTGTGACTATTTATTTTATTTTTTTAACATATCCGAATCATGTCCATGATTTTGTGTGTGTTCATATTGCTAATCATTCAGATAAAGCTAAGATTTTTAAAATTTCAAAATATATATTTTCTGTCAAAAATGACCAAAGAGTGCCAGAGTATGGCAAAATACATATGTCAACACTTGACACAATGACATTACTATTTTAAAATAAAATTAATCATAATAGCCTTTTTTGAAATCTCAATGTGATGTTATATATGTATTTTATGTATAAAATGTTAAATACTAAAAAAATATTTGGACATTTTTTTATTAATGTAACTATATTACGTTTTTCTTTATATTACTTTTTATTATTTATATAATATAACTGTACAGGCTACAAGCGCATATGTCAACATGTCACACGGTGACATCCCTTTTACAATAAAATCAATCATATTAAGATCTTTTAAGATCTTAAGATAATAACATTTATGACTTTTAGGCCAATGTTTTTTTTGGTGTTGTTGTTGTTATTTTTATTTTTTTTACTAAAAAGCTTTGGACATTATAAATATTTATGTAACTATATTATAGATTTTTTTTATTGACATAACTTTTTTACTATTTATATAATATAACTATATAAGCTACAAACCAAGTCAACCCATCCCACAATGGCATTGCTATTTTAAAATCAAATTAAAATATTTTGTTATCTAATTGATGTCTTTAATATATAAAAATTTGAATACTAGAAAAAAGCACTGGACATTATTTATATTTTTATGTAACTACATTATAATGTTTGTTAGTTATGTATATATTTTACTAGTTATACTTTAATTGTGGTGGATGCAGGGAGCCAACCAGTGCAGAGTTCTGTGCCTGACATACAGCCACAAGCGTGATGGGTGTCGTTTGACAACTCCCTCGTCACAAATTCAGAATATGTGTACAAGCAAAATGCTCCTCTCTATTCATTACAATTGTTCGGTAAGTTGCTGGGACTCTTTCTGCTGGTGCTGTGGAGTTATGGGGCCCACTGAGATTTGAATGAGCATGAACCCCACTGAACATGCATGCATGTGTGTGTGTGTGTGTGTGGTCCTCCTGGATTTTTAATGCTTCATTATTAAAAAGAACATGCTAGTGGCTAATTAGGCATAGATTGATGCGCCCCCCTCTCTTCTCATCGCAGAGTTAGCATGTCTCTGGTAAACTGATTGCTTGTGTTGAGTTTCGAGCCGTTTCTCTGACATTGACCCTGCCACAACACTCCAGATGCCATGCTGAGACGTGACTGGAAAGGCAGAGCAGGAGCGTGGAGGCTCTTTTTCATTTCATTGGTTCATCAACTGGCCAATGAAATCAGTATACAACACAGAAATCCAAATGCATGACTAATTTGTTGTGCTTTCACAGCTAATTTTGCCCTATTTTGTGTCATTATTAGGTTTCTAGTAGTTGCTGTGAAGTGACATCTAAAAATGTTTATTTACATGTTAACTTAAGTGTTATTCTCCTTGAGCATATGGAATTTTAAATAGAATGCATGGTTAAATCAAAAAAATTTAATAATAATAAATAAATAAAAAACTGAACAGCCTGGCTCATATTACACCCAAAATCGACAAATAAGAAATTATATTTTGCATTTAAAAAAAAAAATGAATTTTTTAGAATTAATGTCAAATAATACCCCCAATTTTCATTACCCCATTGATAAACCTCATTCTCATTTCTGTAAAAAGATACATTATTTGAATTGTAAAATATGCATAATTGAAGTGTGTCTTCACATAACATTTAATACCTATTCAAATAAAAGAACAATCTTTATTTTACTCTAAAACAGTATTACATCAGGGTTGTTAAAGACAGTTAACTAAAACTGAAACTAAAAACCTTTTTTGTTACAAAATAAACATTAATATTAATATTTCAGCTAGTTGTCAAGGCAACATTTTAATTTAGTTTACCTTGATGTATAAAATAACTAAAAATGAATAAAAAATTATATAGACGTATATATATATATATATATATATATATATATATATATATATAATACTAAAAACTACTCAAATAAAAACTAAAACCAAAAACCACAAAAATAACCACTAAAATCATGACAAAATTTCTAAAACTTTAACTAATATTAAAATGAAAATGGAAAATCTAAAAATAAACACTGATTCAAAATATTAATTAAAACTATAATAGTATCTCAGTGATACTGAAATAATACTGCATTACATTAATGAGATTCACCATTGAGAATAATGGGGAAAAGCCGAAAAGTAAAATGTCCGAATATCTTGAGAAAAGAGAATTCATAACTTGCTGTATGATTATAAGCCAATTTGTTTTTGTCATTTAATCAATTGTTACATTTTTCCATGCTAAACCCTGAATCGATTTAAACTAAAACTTTAGATTATTTTTCCTATTTAAAGCTGGATTTCTCCACTGGGAGAAAAGTGTTTTCCCATGGATATTGAGGTTCGCAGGAAAATGAGCGTGTTTTAGATATAGCCAATGGCAGTCGACTCTATTATAGATTTAATATAGAGGGCATTCCTGAGAGACGCACAAGATTTCTCTCTTTTCTCGCTCTCTTTCTTTCTCTTTGAGTGTTTTGTATATCCTAAGGTGCCATGACCTGAGAAAGTATTAATGGCATCAGTGCCACTTTAAGTGGGTCATTCGGAGGTTTAGACATATGAAATGCTGTCGCATTCTGGGGCAAATCATTACTGGATGCGCATCTTTATGATGTGAAATGCATTATGAGTGAACCAGAACATATAACAGATTCGAAACTGTATTATTTTAAATCTTGCTTTTATTTTATAAAAAAAGATTATAGATGATATAGATTATAGTTTTTGCTACATACATGAATGATACATTAAATAGTACATAAATATATTGAAGGAAGGGCACAATCAGCCATAAATTGCGTTATTATGTTGATTTATTTTATATGCATTCTTAGGGGGGAAGCGGGGAGGGGTCACAGCAAACACTCTTAAAAATAAAGGTTCTTTACTGGCTTCGATGGTTCCATGAAGAACCTTTAACATGCATGGAACCTTACAAGGTTCTTTACAGTGGAAAAAGTTTCTTTAGATAATTAAAATGTTCTTCACATTAAGAAGAATGGTTCTTTAAAGAACCAAAATGATTCTTCTATGGCATTGCTATAGAACCTTTATTTTTAAGAGTGAATGCAATAGAAGAACAATTTGGTGTTCCCTAAAGAACCTTTGAGTGATAGAACCATTTTTAGTGTGAACATTTTTAAATTCTGAAGAAACTTTTTCCACTGTAAAGAATATTTTGTTCAATGGAATAGTTCTATGGATGTTAAGGGTTCTTCACTGAACCATCAATGCCAATAAAGAACCTTTATTTTTAAAGGTGCCTTCCTGAGTAACTTGTACTGTAGGGGTTGTATTCGTAAACACAAAGAAAGAAAACTGTAATGCTCTTCACTATGGATTGTAGTGTAGAAAGGGACATGTGGTTGAGAATAAACCTGCTTGAAGTGGCTCTAAACACACTTCAAATACTCTGGTAGTGTCTACGGAGAGAAGGAACACATAACAGTGGCTTCAGATCTTTTGTACTAGAGATCAAAATGGGACGTGCTATAGCCTACAGCCTGTGGTAATTATCTCTGACTGAGAGCCAATAGTGTTTGAGTGGAGAGAGCCAGAGGGCGACAGTGCATGAGTTTACTGAGGAGTGAAGGATCGTCACGCTGGCTTCAATTAGTCAAAACCTTTAAACGTGTAATTCTGCTGATTTATCTGGGATTGAAACAGTACACACGCTGTTGTTTCATGTTTGCTTGCTGAATTTTGCTGTTTTGTTTTGTTGTAGTAATTCATACAGCAAAAGATAAAATCAGGAGTTCATTCATTTAATGTAATTATCTCTTGCTTCTAATGTTTTTTTTCTTGAGAAAGAGACTCCTGTAATCTCAGAAGTTTCAAAAGAGATCTCAACAGTGTCTCAGAGTGCTCAGATGTGTGACAAAACCAAAATCTGCAAGCAGAAGTCATAGATCTCAGTTTGAACGCAAACATTTCTCATCAAACACAAAATGTTCTCTTAAAGGGGTCATATGATGTTTTTTTAAAGATCATTATTTTGTGTATTTGGTGTAACAGAATATGTTGACATGCTTTCATGTTCAAAAACACATTATTTTTCAAATACTGTACATTATTGTAGGTCCTCTATATGCCCCGCCTCTCTCAAACACATCGTTTTCTACAAAGTCCCTCCTTCTGACAAGCGCAATCTGCTCTGATCGGCCAACTGACCCAGTGCATTGTGATTGGCCGAACATCGCAAGCACTCGTTGGAAATGTAACGCCCCTTTCCATATTCCATAATCGCGAGCTTCATCTTTCAAAATAAATGTAAAGACAGTTAATAATGTCCTCAGTTTTAACATCAGTTCAAGCCGAAAGGGGAACAGAGTCGAGTGACAGACACAGTGATGAAGCTCCTTTGTGTTTGCAGTACACAAGCCACAGACGGCTAAGACAGCTGACTCCACTGTGTGACCCTGTCTCTCTCTCTCTCTCTCTCTCTCTCTCTCTCACACACACACACACACACACATACACACACACGCGCGCGCACACACATGATGCACAAAACTCTGCATTTGAAGGCAACAGCAAATACTTAAACTAATAACAAAACATACTTACAGTAGCTGATTCAGAAGCACCAGATTGTCGTAGCAAAGTCAGAAGTAAGTAATCTTAAGGATTCCTAAATGCATCTATTTCAGAAGGCCAAATAAAGTGCTTTTGCTTCACCTAGATACACACAGCATCTCCCTGACATGGCTGCTTCATCACTAACTGCGGTTACTGAAACCAAGCCTTCTTTCTTTGCTTGAACATTTGGGCGGCATTAGGCAAATATTTCCACATAGTGACGTAGACATGTGGGGGCGTGTTAGAACGAGCCGTTTTAGAGGAGCGTGGCAGAGTCTTAGATTTGATAAAGAATATCTCTTTGGATTTGAGACTTTAGTCTTTGCAACTTTACGGATCTTCTTCATGCACCAAGAGCTTGTAACACTCCAAAGAGAAAGGAAAAATTGAAATCGCATCATATGACCCCTTTAATAAAAGCATATGCTTTCCCTTCTTATCAGTTACTTAAAGTTCCAGGAACGTTCTATTTTTGTAACCATAAATTGTGCAGAATTTTTTTTTTTTTTTTTGACAGCCTAATAGGAACAGAAACAGAACGTTCTCTAATGGTCATTTTAAGGGTAATTTCAGGTAGAATTTCAAAATATGTCAAAAATTTTAGGTTAATTTCAAAACCATAAACTAACATTCCTAGAATGTTGCCTGGGGGTTTTTTTTGTAACAATATTACAGAACAGAATCTTTTCTAATGGTTAAATCTCATGATCAATCTACATTTAGCAGATTTAGTCATTCACCTTAGTGTAATAAAGCATTTAAATGTAGAAATTAAGATATATCTTTAATCTATGTATGAAACCATTAAATATGATTATATTTTTATTAAATATTTCAAAATATTTTTGACTTTTGTAATATCATTTTAAGGTGATAAAATCTCCTTCCATTAATTTTCAGATTTAGATGGATGGATGCATATATTAGTTCATTTATTTAACATTATATATTATATATATATATATATATATATATATATATATATATATATATATATATATATATATATATATATATATATATATATATATATATATATATATATATATATATATATCAGGCTCCTATGTTTATGTTCAGTATTTTTAATGGCATTAAAAATAATCTATTCATTGCCATTAAAGTGAAATTACTTAACTTGAAAGAGATACATAGAAACTAGTAAAAATGAACATTATTTTCCTATATTTATCAGCTCCCCTCATCTCATCTGTTTTTACTTTTGTCTTCACACTTGCTGGCTCTCTGGCTCTCTCTCATGTTAACCTGTCGATGGCGTGTGTGCTGTGACTCTGACCTCCATCTGCCCATATGTGACTCTTCACCCTCCCACGAGACCCCTGCGCTCCGTTCTGACAGCCCATGATTAATTACTCACCCTTATGATTCATGCCATAGAAATATTTCACAATAATGGACAACAGGTGGTCCTTCAGGACATTATTTTAAAGTTGTATGTGTGTGTGTGTGTGTGTGTGTGTGTAAACCTGCTAGAATATGTATTTAAATGATGATGGAATGTGTGCATGAATGGCAATATATATTATTTAATTTCACTTTCTAATGCAGTCTAGTCCCCACTTGTTATTGAGCGCAAAAATGTTGAATTTTAAAATCTTTCACATTTTTAACAGAAAGATGGCAGGTTATGTATAGATAGGCCTGTGACTCTATGGAACTATCTGAACATTGCTCTGTGACTCAACATGTTTCAGCCAATGGTCTTTGCTAAGATGTTACTGTGAATGGTTTATATGTTCTGGATGGTTGCTAGATTTTTTTCTGTGGTTGCTAGACTTTTCACCTGCTTTATCACCCACAAAAAACTAAATCGAAAATGAAAAGTAACTGCACCCTTCTCAATAAGTCATGCAATTTGAGCACAAAAGATGTAGAAAGACACTTTTAAAATAACAAACCAAGAGGTATTAATTATAGTAATGCTTGTCAAAGTAATAATTATTTAATTGAATAAGAATTTACACGAGTCAAAAGTTTTGAGTTAATTACAATTGCAATTTAATGTTTTCAAATGCAGTTTCTATGCTCACCAAGGCTGCAATTATTTGATAAAAAAAAATGCAGTAAAAACAGTAATAATAAAATTTCAAATAGATTGTTTCTATTTGAATATATTTTAAAATGTACTGTATTTCTGTGAGGCAAAGCTGAATTTTTAGCAGCCATTACTCCAGTCTTCAATGTTGCATGATCCTTCAGAAATCCTTTTTCATCAAATAAATGCAACATTGCTGAGAATTTTGTGTTGCAAAGTCTTTTGTGGATTAACACACACACACACACACACACACACACACACACAAACACACACACACACACACACACACACACACACACACACAAACACACAGTGGCACCTCATGACTTTATTGTCTCCTTCATGTGTGATCTGTTGGAGGGCCTTTCATTTGCATCTCCCAGGGCAAAGTTACCCTCTGGCAGTGATCCGTGGACCTGGCTGGGCCGCTCACCTCGGTGTGATGAAAACTGCTGCTGCTCCCACAGACACTGGCACACGGAGTTCAGCCCTGACAGCTCCGATACTACACAGAGACGAACCGCTGCTCATTTAGCTCGCTAACATACAAAGCAAATCACACTTAAGATCTCTTTAATGCCTCATCATCATTTGTTTCCAGCGTGCACCGATGAATCGTACACAATAATCCCAATAATGTGTATTAACACAGTAAATAATGTTGACTTTGTATAAAACTTATAAAACATTCCTCTGGGAATTACATCAGTGGCGTACCTGCGTGACAGATGTAGCAGAACGCATATCAAATCCCATTATATTTCATTTCTGATGCTTCAAAAAGGCAAGCGGGAAATGAGGCGGATCGGTCTGTAGGTGTCTGTCGGATCTATTAACAGCACAAGCTCTGATAATAACCTCTCTGTGGGTTTAAAGGTAAAAAATCCCCTGCTTTTTTATCCCAAGGACAAGCGTGTGGCGCGACTGCTTCAGACGTACAGAATCCATTTCAGAGAGCCTGGAGGCTGAACAGACAGCGCAGGTTCATTCAGAGAACAGACTCCATAATATTCTCACCTCGTGGAAGAATTAGGTCGACCGCACAGAGCATGTACAGACTTCCAGACATTTGCATTTGAGGAATGTTGCGACAAGCAACAAATCTTAATGTTCTACCAACAAATTGCCTGTAGCTATTGGTCAGATTGGTGAAAAACTCTTTATTGAATCATTGGTGAACCCAAATGGAGTTCCATTTGTCAGTGTGTTTGTCTTAATTTAGACTATAGTCCATTTAGATTTTACAAAAAAAAAAAAAAAAAAAGACACAGCAAGAACTCTTTATTCTGTAGTAAACCATCATGTTCTGGTCTTTTAAAGTACCCAGGAAGTCAAAACACTGATTTGAATGAACCACTGAAAAATATCTGGTGTATTAGAAATGTTATTACACCTAGATTATGCAATAATTGCATATAATATAATGTGTAATATTGCTACAAAGTAAACACTTCATAATACACCAAATATCCAGTACAAGACTTATTGGATTCTTGGTATAGAAACTATTTTCACTCAGATATCACTACTAAATTTCACAATTAATTACAAAGGAACAGTAAATAACACATTGAATTAAATGTGAATTTTTGAAGTAGAGAGACTGAAATAGTATTTTCTTGTAAAAAATTACTCTAATGATCTTTATTTGCAACTTTGGAAAAAAATTGTTACAGATAGATATATTTGTCATTTTTACATCTTGGTACAAATTGGTATAAATTCACACTTTGTGGTGGTTGCTCTGCTACCATACATAGTTTTATTTCTGAGAGAAAGAGAACTGCATCACTCCCAATGTATTTCTCAGTCAAGTCGCATAGAAGATAGCGCATGACTTCAGAATGAGGTCTTCTGAAGGCCAGTGCTTCCTTAATTAGAAAGAGATTCGACTTCAAAGAAGCATAAAGTGGATTAATACATATCCGTCCTGAGAAGCAGAAAAGGTGAATGTGAAATGTCCATTATAAAAGTTTGCCAAAAACTTCATGATCTTTGTTTTTCGCAATTAATTAATGTCAAAAAAGAGGTGTTAAAATTATCTATTTGAATGTGTATTTATCATGCGTTAGAATAAAATGTAATACTAATGTATTAAATATAAAGTGATAATGAGGACAGATTGCAGCTTAAATGGAGAATCATAATTAAATCAAAAGTAAATTTTAACAAGTATACTATCATCACCCTCTCGGTGGTGTCAGTTGGAGTTGATGTCTGGGGATGTGTGCACGCGTGTGTGCGTGTTTGAGACACTAATGAGTGGGCTGTCGACAAGCTGTTGTCTAAAAAGTTGTGGACCCCACAAGACTGCGTTAGATCAGGGGGAGGAGGGGTGATATGATGACCCTGCAATGACCCCAACAACACACTTACCTTAATATTATATACTCTACACCATCTTTTAAAACACGCTGATTTTGAAGTGTCATATTTGATATATTTGTAGATTCTTTAGTTGAATTGAGCTGCTTTTACCATGATTTCAGTTACCAAAAGTGACCAAATGTACCTGAAGTGTAGTTCACAGAGACTTTATATGGTTTGTGGAGACCCTAACTAGAAGCTAATTCACTGTGACTGTTCTTATGTCATCCTCAGGCCGTCTGGAGTGGATTAGGGATGATGTTCATGTGCAATACGGTGGGCATTGGGGGGAAATCCATGTTTACTTCATTAGGAGGATTACTATAGTCTTTGGAGAGAGCATTCTATCAACACTTATTAGCAGTGTGCAGTATTTAATAGTAATACACAGTATTAACAGTGGTGAGTGATGACTTGCTAAAATATACAGTAAGATGATGCATTTTCAGTGGATTTTACAATTGTTTTGCTTGAGAAAACATCTATAGTTTTTTAAATCTGATTTAGTCTATTTAGATTTGCATTAAATACAATGTGATTTTCAGTAATCGAGATCTGGCAGCAACTGTGCATTTTCCTGCTTGGAGCAATTTGTGGACAGCTTTTCTTGTGCATGAAATCACCCTCATGCCAACAAACCAATGAGAATGTGGAGCAATAATGCCGATTCGTAGCAATAGAGGGTAGGCGCCAAAGCTGTTGTGGATCCGCTCACCCCAATTCTCTACATAACTGGCACAGATCTGGAGAAAATTACAGTCGTTTGGCAAATGAATAATTCACAGATGGTTACATACACAATCGTAGCATTCTATTATGTAAGCTTTATGTTACACGACAAATGGGAATTTATAGTAATGTTAATATTAATTAGCCAGAATTTACGCTGTTTAGTCTTTTGTTAAACTAACAAAAGCCTTTTATGACATCATCCTTTTAGGAAGTGACATCACTTTGGTGGCAAAGTGGACAAACATCAAATGAATTAAAGATGGGAATTATGTTTAATTTTTTTTTACAATAATTTCATAATTTGGATTTTAAGCTGTTTAGATGTAAAATCACATAACTAACAAAACCTTTATGATATCATTTTCCAGGAAGTGACAAATCAACAGCAGAAGCTTCAGGAAGTGTGAATTTGACAAATTCTGTGAGTAATGAAAGTTTGTTCACTTTCATACTATGGAAATCCTTGGTTAAACACAATAATATTCATTTTAATTTCTAAGTTACAGATTTTAAAATGTGCTGCATGTTAAGAATGACCCATTAGTCATTGTCATTTCAAACTGCAGAACACTATTTTTGCATATATGCATATGTTTATATTAATTATATTATATTATATTATACAACTTAGAAATCAGTGGCAGTCTTGTTCATGTTTATGTGTACCATATCTTCAGAACACTTGAATACACACAAGCATATTCATTTTTTATTTTTAAGATGCAGAATTCAAAAGGTACTACTTTTGAATATTCTGAATTTTATTTAGAATTCATACACTATTTATGCATGTTTTAAATGCACGTTTCTACAAATTCTATTAGTATACAACTTTTAAAAATCTTAGCCCCAGTTCTGTATATTTTCATGTGTGCAACTTCTTGTAAATCAGATTATGGTTGAATAGACCGCTTGGACAATTAAAAACCTGTATCAATTGCATTCAGGCCAGGTTGCAGATGAACAAAGGCTGATAATAGGCCAGACAGTAAAGTGCTCTGCAATTACACCAGCAGGACGTGATTGACTGGGAGAAGAACAGACCATGTCTGATCATCAGTGAACAACAAAAGAGCCGGTACCATCTCTGATCGTCCGAGAGACAAAGACAAATTAACCTTGTTGATCAAAGCTTGCTTGTTAAATTCAGGATTTTAGAATGAGCTCTTTTGATGATGAGTAAGAATATAAGTTGAATTAGTCACAACACACAGGACATTCAGCTGGAATGACAGGAAAATTACTAAATTGTAATAACGATTGTATATATTTTACACCACCATTCAGAATGTTTGGGGTCTGTGAGGTTTTTTAATGTTTTTGAATGATATCTCTTTTGCTCACCACGGCTGCATTTATTTGATCAAAAATACAGTAAAAACTGTAATAATGTGAAATAATATTACAATTTAAAAGGACTGTTTTTTATTTGAATATGTTTGAAAATGTCATTTATTTCTTTGGTTCCAAGCTGAATTTTCAGCATCACTACTCCAGTCTTCAGTGTCACATGATCCTTCAGAAATCTGTTGAAGAAATATTTCTTATTATCATCAATGTTGAAAACAGTTTTGCTGCTTCACACAGAAATTCTGTAACTGAAGTGGAATTTAAAAGCCATTCTCATAGATTCTGACAATTGGCTGTGTTGTTCAAATCCACTTACAATATTATACCTGGATGCAAGTGAGCTAATTGAGCTGAGACAAGGAATATAATAGAGACTGCATTAAAGTCTTAAACCAGGATTTGGACTTCCCCTCCATTTCCATTCCAGAAAGCCTATTGTCCATTACCAAGGATCCAAGACCCTATAGGTGACATGTTGTGTTAACTTGATTCAGGTAGACAGCACTCCCATCTCCAGATTGTGCTGTAATCATCCTTTCCTAGTATGCAGCGTCTTTACAGCTTGATAATCCAACTAAGACCAGTAAGACTATAATGCTGTCCATGACAGGAAGGCCTTCATCAGGGCCGCCCATATTTACATGCCCACCTGACCTTTCTTTCAATTACTTTTTTATCCAATTTGCAGGCATAAACAATTGCTTTCTTAGCACTATTTTCCTCACAAGTGTCTATGTTTGCATTCCCACACTAGCAGCTTGGACAGAGTTTCCTCTAACAGCTGTACCCTTGATCCGAGCACGTATCCTGATACTGAAGTCCAGCAAAGACCCTCCTCGTGGCCATCAGGAATCCCCCTGTGGACGAGCCTGCGCTTTATTCCGAGCTCTAGTTCTCCTCACGGGTCCCCAGGCACCGCCGGGGTCATGGCTAACCCAGGCACGGTGTCAGCAATTCATCTGAGATGCCACGAGTTCATGATACACCTCAGCTCAGGAGGAGATCCGCACATGATGAGAGAAGTGTGGGGTCACAGAGTTCACAATAACTAGAGACTCTGGCTGTCAGACTCCACACAGGAACACACACTGTATAACTGGGGAGATGCCATAGACTTCTGTTGGTTTTAGCTATGTGAAGCTTTACAGACTGCCTGAAAGGATATTTTTTAGAAAGTTTTTTCCAAAAAGAGGTTTTGTCAGGTTTAGCTTAATTCTGAAGACAATTTTGTTACCAGATTAAATCCACACAGAGATAACAATAAAATAAAAAGCTTTGTTATAAGATAGAAACTCCAACAACTTGATTAAAAATACCGGGATTTTGTAGCATGTTTTAGAGAAAGGACAATGTGAAATTGCAAATATTTGTGCTACGTTCGAGTAATTTTCAGTACAAGGACTTTAAAGTCTAGAAAAACGAGTTTCTTGAAATTGTTGCTTTTCGCGCATGCGTATTTCTATACTCGATAATCATTAGAATGGCAGGCGTGCCTAACAATTAGAGCTGTCATAAAGGTCAGAATACAAAAATCAGTTTAAATTTAATCGAGAAATTATAAATGAAGTCCTATTAACTCTATATTAAGTGACGACAAATTCTTTTTTTGGTTTGGGGTAGAATTTCTGTCTAAAACCATTTATAGGCTACAAAATTATATGCTACATTTTACGTATTTTGTAGCTGATGAACCAGGGCTTTTGTTTTTAAAAAAAAAAAAAAAAACTCTTCGACTTCAATATTATCATTTTCACGACTGGAAACTGCTTGTAACCACTGTTCAATATTGCAAATATAGCTTATCAGGACTCCGATATTATTTATTATAGCCCATAGGCTATATAAAACATTATATATTTATATACCATCATAAATAAAAACGAATTTCTTTACTGCCTTTCTCTGGAAAATGAATGATGAACAAGCAGTTTGAGATATGGCAGTACAGATTGAAATCCAGCACAGAAGAAAGGACACAAACTTTATAGTCCAATTAAAATGAATCAGGCTTCTTGAAGGCTGATCTGACTGATGTGATAAGATCACAGCGCTTTCCTGACACATCTGTACAAAACACATCTCACCTGTCCAGGTTATCATCGGTCTGGGAATTGAGAACTGTTTTGTCTGTCTCTATCTATCAGATAAAAATACAATATTTCTGCTAAACATACGCCTTTACAGCCAAAACGATCAGTCAAAACTCGCCCAGAGAGGTGAGTTAGGCTACCTATTTGAAAAAGTGGCATTTTGTTTATTTATATAGGCTAACAAGATATGACACTGCGAATTTATATTTCTTACTCAATTCAAATTTAACGTTTCCACTAACATATTTTATGTTTTATACATTTAAATGCTATATTTTATGACTTTACTGTCTTCTTACTTGTCTAAAAATGGCTTAGGCATGTGAAAAACAAAAATAAAATTCACCAATTCTCAATCAATTCTTCTTAATACTTTAGTTTTAATCCATGCATAAAATGAATAAATATACATAGCTATAGCTTTTAACTAAACTGCATATTTTGTTGCTTTGCGTGTGTTAAACTGTGAATTAAATAACTGCTTATAAAGCAAAATAATCAATTTTGTGTAAATATTTAAAGGTAAATGTTAAAACTAAAACGGTCTCCTACCTTAAGGGACTATTGTTTTAGTCTCTTTGCATCACATTCTACAAAATATCTCAAAATACTTCAGAAAAGAAAGAGAAAGAAGCGCTTCAAGCATGATAAGACCGCAGCTTTACGAAAATGAACTTTATTAGCGAACGTACAAACAAAAGCACATTTACGCACGAAATGATTAATGAAAATTGTTTAATCAAATGTTGCATCTTACATCAAATCCATCAGTCCCCCTCGCCCACCCTGACAGCCAAAAAAACAAAACAAAACAAAACAGGTTTGAAGTGAAATATTTCATACCGAGAAAACATGTTGGAAAATACACCAATAATATTCATTGTCGAGCCTCAGAAAACCTTAAGTGCTGTGGTTGATTGTTTCGATATATGAAGTTGATGAGCAGTAAAATAAATACAGCAAAATAAATAATTGTTAAATCCATTGTCTCCGCTTCTCAGTTAAAACAAACGTGGTATTTTTGTTGAACGTTTCTAAGGTAGGCTAACATCAATTATTTGTTATTTTGAATCAATGCATATCCCTTTCTTCAAAAAAAAAAAAAAAAAACTAAATTAAGACGTTTTGCATTTAAGATGGACAATTACACTGTTGAATAAGTGAATCAAAAGTTATTTTTTAAAGTCTTTTTATGGCACATGTGATGGTTGACTGTTAAGAGTAGAGATCAGGAGAATGAGGGTAAAGATATCGTCACATGTTCACGAATATCATATAAACAGATAGTTTCTGCATCATCCGTGACTGTTTAGTTTTTCATGTCTGTAAATTCTCACCAAATGTCCCCGACTTTTCTCTCCCTCTCACTGAATGGACATGTAGGGCCAGTTAAAACTGCTCCCAGACAGCAGCATATCCCTGATGAGCGTCTCAATGGGCGTTTTACCCACCAGTCGAACGAAGAAAAGCTGCTCTATGACGGAGGAGGACACCATCCGGAGCGCGGGGAGTCTCAGCAGCAGCTTGCCGAACCGCGTGGGATGGTTCGGGTACTGAATCCTCACATACTCCTCCAGAGCACACTGAGATTTCTCCTGAAGACCTTCTATGTGCGGTACGTCTGAAAGGCCGCATGCATCTGCATACAAATGAATATAGCCATTAAACACACACCATTCAAAAGAATAACATCTCTGTCACACACGTTTACATAGGCTAAATCTTCAGTGTATGCACAGTAAACTTATTTAACAAGGTTCAGAAAAACAGAAATCGTAGCCTATAGTATAAGATAAAGCGTAAGCATTCATTTATTTCCTTGATAAACACAGGATTAATTCATTTAAAAAAATCTAATTGTCTCAAAGTAGCTTGACTTACAATCTAAATTAGCTAAGTCGGTAGACAAATATGCTTTCATTCAAGAAAGCATCTGCCACGTTAAACGAATAGCCTATAGCCTAGGATACCGTGTGCATTTCAGTTTCTTAATGTTTCTCATAAAAAACGACTAAATAGGCTACGCATGGATACGAGGAATTAACGAAACGAATAAAGCTCTGAATGCTGCATTATTTGTATAGAATAGGCTCTATTTTGAAAGTTTAATAGAAACTTCTTAGAGAAGAAGAAACTCCTCAAAATAACAGTTTGGGCCACACTGTGATGTTATACACTCGGTATTTTTAACTAATCTGTATATAGGCCTAAGTAGGCTATATTAAACTCTTTTTTGAGAGTTTTGAAAAGTTTGATATCAGCATGTGACCTTTAAAGGGTGCATTTTTCTGTCCTTAGCCTATTTTCTTGACGCATTATGTCTTGTGGCCCAGTTTTAATCAAAACAAAATATTTTTGTTGAATATTACATTAAACTACATTTGTTTTGGCGATTCCTGTAACTGAAACGAAAAGCCCGCGTATACTGTTGCTATAGTAACGCCCCGACTAAGCGAATTTCTGTTTAGCGCTCTTCTTAAAACTTGTTATCGAACTCAAGCGCGCTTTGCTTGAAACGAACGTTGTTTGAATGTTGCTTAAACGTTGTTTAAAAGTTGTGAACGCGTAGCTTAATTATTTTCAAAAATATATTTGAGAAGGCCTTTTGATTTTTCCTTTTTTGACACGATTCAAGCCTTAATGGAGGATGGGTTTGTGTAACATGCGAATTTCCATCATATATAATGTAGGCAGCACTTTGCTAATTGTTTTAAATTATGAAAGCTCACACATCTATGTGTTCAATTCTGAAGGACTATAAATGACATATTTAATAATTAGTTTGTTACATTAAAAAGGAACATTTAAAATAATAATTTAAACCTAAAACATTAATGTTGCTTAAATATGTAACCTGTGTGTAGATTTAACTTGTCAAACAAGATCTAATTGAACTTTTATACTGAGCAGCCTAATGCTGATTTTATATATATTTTTTTGTTTTATATTATTATTCAAAATTTTACATCATCGAACTAACGCCTTTAATCAGATTGTGCGCAGATGGTACTTTTTTTACAGACTGACGGTCCATTATTTGAAACAAACTCCGTGGAACAAATAGGATTATGCTATAGACAATCTCATTAAACTGTACAATAAATACTTGCTCTTGATTCGGGCCTACCTGATGTGAACAGCACTATTGCTTTGGCACAGCTGTATTCAGCGGAGTCCACCTGCAGGGCCTTCAGTTTCTCCACCTGTTCCTGGAAGAATCGGATATGATCCATGAAGGCCACGACTCGGTCCGCGGACATCGGAGACGCGTGAAGCCCGGCGGCGGCGAGGAGAGGAGCCACGTGGAGAGGCATGGAGCTCTGCGCGGCGTTCAGAACGAAAAGTTCACTCCAGGTGAGTCTGAGGAGAGACACCTGATCCGTGATTTGGAGATCAGGAAAGAAAGGGATGTTCCTCGCCCATTCCACCGCGCTGAAGAGCAAACGGGCCGCCAGCTCGCAGATGTTCTCAATGCCCATGATGTTCCCCGACTGCATGCACTGGTTTCCGTATCTGGAGGCTGGATATGGCTCGGCCCGAAGCAGGAGGGATATGTATCCGGACAGGTAGCATTGGCCACTCAGCGGGTCTCCGCTGGTCAGCGCGTAATGGCTCGGGTTCGGCTGATTCGGCGGCATTCTTCCTCGCTGAACCGCTGTCAAAACAGAGTTAGATGGAGAAGAAATGTGCATAGAAATAACATATAATGTTAACGTGAATAAATATCTCTCATCTTACTGTATGTAGGCTGGATTATGTACACTCTCAGAAAAAAATATACAAAAGCTGTCACTGGCGAGGTACCCTCAAATTCAAAATATACTAATATTTACCATTTAGGTGCTAATATGTAGGCTACACCTTAGGTACAAATATCTTTAATGTATTAATTTGCACTCTTTAGTGATAAATAAGGGACAAAATGTCCTTTTGAAAGTGTACCGCACCAGTTTTTGTAACTTTTTTTCTGTAAGTGTATATGCACTACAATCGTGGAAATAATCTATCTATCTATCTATCTATCTATCTATCTATCTATCTATCTAAAACACACTGTTCACACAATTAAATATGAAAACAATATACTGTAAGGAACTATACTCTGTAATGCTCTTAATATTTTATGCATTTTACACTAAAATATTAATATGAAATGAAATCTGTTCTAATGATACAATAACGTAACTTTTCCGGTCCAGTAATTGAATGCAGACTAAATACGCGGTCTTAATGTAGTTGCTTAAAAGTTGATTTTGTAAATAAGGTTATATTATAACACGAAGAAGAAAATGTTTAAAATGTTTTCGAGAGATTTTTACGTTCAGAAGTAAAATCCTTTGATTAAATTGTTTTTGGCCTTGAGCTACAAGTTGTACAGTATTCAGGCTAGTGTAGGCTATATACAAGTTTATTAATGTTGTGTTATATTAATTTGTATTATGAATTTTTAAAAATACCTCTCTTTATTTTTATTATTAATTTTGGCCAATTTCTCTTTCTTTCTATCTATCTTTCTTTCTTTTTTTCTTTATACATTTTTTATGTGGGCTACAAAAGAAGAATACACTGCGCACTCACCTTCGCGTCTCATGCCCACTTTCAGGCATTTCTTCATGCGGCAGTACTGGCACTGGTTCCTGTGGTGCTGGTCCACTGGGCAGCTTCTGTTGGCACGGCACGTGTACGTTAAGTTCCGCCGAACGCTCCGCTTGAAGAAACTTTTGCATCCCTCACAGGTGAACTGTCCGTAGTGCTTCCCGCTGGATTTATCCCCGCAAACCACGCATTCAATGTGCTGCTGATTCTGCGCCGAGTTCTGTCCTTTATCCTCCGCGGAAGGCAGTCCGGTGTTTGGAGAGTGCGCGGCTGCGTTCAGGCGGTGGTGATGGTGGTGGTCTCTCCCCGCTCCGCTCTGATCATCCAGAGATCCCGCCGGTGCCAGTTCCTCCTGCGGATCTCTCCACACGCTCACCACCATGGCCATGGCTGGACTGCGAACCTTTTACTCGTCTTCTCCAGAATTATTCAAGATAAAGAAGGCCGGTCGTGTTTTATCCATGCAGAAGAGCCAATTGATGTGGAAAGCGCATCGATGAGACTGGAGATATGTGTCCAACAAGACCAGACAGCTAGATTGGATATAAAACAGTCGCGCCGGAACTCCGTGCTGGTGGTGTCTTCGTGCGTAAAAGGGACAATCGGAAATCCCAAATGAATCAGATCCGAGGAGAGCAAAGACGCGGTGTAACGTAGCCTTCTGTTGGCATGACTGACATGAGCATGAATGGAAGACTTCAAATTTAACTAAAAACAGGAGTATCCGTGAGAACAGAGCTGAACGGACTCAACTTTGGCATGATGCTGATCCAAATGGCCACACCTTCACTTGGTCTTACGCGCTTCAGCGGTGGTCTATTGAATGGTCTGCATTATGGACCCCATCAGGTATTAAAGCACAGAAGTGGGCGGCTCCTTTAAGCTCGGAAGCTCTGTTTGATTGGCCATTTAGCTCACATCCTTCCAAAGGCGGCTGGATGCAATTATGTGCTTCAAGTCACTTTTAGCAAACACTGAGGCTTTTATGCGTTTGTATAATTTCTCATATTGGACATGTATAGGATATAACTTTTAAGCTATTCAAAAGGTAGGTTATACTTTTTATCCTCACCACTATCTGTACTGAATTCATTCTCCAATCTAATAATCAATGTAGATCATTTATCATTTTTACAATTGATTAGTAGTAGTCTACAGAATATTTAATCTGATGCTCACGAGTGTAGAAAAATAGAAGGACTGCCACCTAGTGTGAATAGAATAATTCTTTAAAAAAATACTTATTTTATAATTTAAAAATTATATAAATTTTTGTTTCAGGGACTAATCAATTTTGATATTTTGGGCTATTATTTTCCATATATTCTGAAGGATTTTACAGAGGGGTTTGTTAATGTATAATTTGCCTATAACATTTTATGGCTAATAATAATATGATGAAATTTTATATTTGCTTTCTCACAATTTTTCTTATTTATGGAATGATAAAAAAAGAGATCCAAAACCCCCTTATCCTATTCACCTGTAGTGTCTTGCTTTAAATATAAACAACCAAGGTATTAATAGGAGTAGCTATATTCTAAAGATATTACTAATAATAGTGATTGCACTTCCAGCAGCAACTATTCTTCTCATGCATAATTCAGTGAGTTCAAGGGTCAACATTTTGCTTTGAGTTGCTGGTGAACCTCAAGGCTCTGGATGGAGCAGAGTCACGTGATCGGTGGCATGTTTGTGAACAGGTTGCAGGAGCCGCAGGTTAAAGGGTCAAAGCGATACAATGAGCAAAGAAAAGGACAAAGCTCAGGGTCAGAGGTCAAAAGTAGGGTCACTACTCCAAAAACAATGTGCTCAAATTTACAAACATTATTATCTTAATTTTTCTACACATTTCTGCCAGGAATATCAACTATATGACTATATATATAATAATATAACAAATTATATATATAAAAAATCAATATCTATCATATAAATAAATATTATAATACATTTTTGCACTGTAACTTCTGTTCAGTGAGTCCAGGCTAATATCAGGTGCGTAAATCGCAGCAGTCGACACCAGCGCTGGCACTTTATGTAACAAAAGGGCCACAGAGGCTCAGGGGCAGCGTGTGGTGTCAAAGGCCATCGCATTTCACATGCAGATGTGTGACCTTCGTGACCTCTGGAAGGACTGAGCTATTTGGAAGCCAAATGCATGCAGCTGGATCTCTGAGAGTCTGAATGTACTCCGGCACATCTGCAGGTGTGAGAGCACACCTGGATTATATAAAGCAATTCAGGGCCTCCATTATACAGCCCTTGATCTGTATGTCACATTCACAGATGTAACTCATTTATTTCTGATAGCCTGGACTGATTGTGAAATATTGATTAGTGTTGAATCAAAGACTGTGTGTAACAGGTACTTAGTGTGATTATTGGAAAATAAATAACTTATCTTCTTAAGCTTTGAGATTTGTGATCAGTATATAAGAGTATTGATTATCTACATATGAGGGTCCTTAACATCCATTTAAAGGAAGGGAGTTTCCATATTGGGTTAAGACCTCAACACACCACCATTAAACACAGTCAAGGGCTTGAAAATAGTACTGTGTAATAGGGTTTAAGCTCAACAAGCTCAACAGATGCGATGATTCCACATATACTCTATTATTCTAAACCTAGGTAAATGAAGTCCTGGGTTAATTGCTTCACGTCTCACACTACTCATACATTACCTGGGGTTAAAAATTAATCCTGGGTTTTCAAGTTTGCATTCACACTGTACATTCCTAAACCCTGGGTTAACATTCTCATTTGCATATTTGCAGTGTCTGCATCACAGATTGAATGAATGCAGCACGAGACCTGTTTATATAAAATTCTAATAGGCAATTATATATTCCAGACTGTATTATCTAGTTTTTCCAGAATGGATTTTACGTACTGAAAAATGTAAGATCAAAACATTTTCTTCTTCCCCCGGAATGAAAGGGCTTAACCCCAGGTTATCGTCATTCTAAACCCAATTTAAAACTTGGGTAAAGGTACTTTCATATGGTTAGCACAGCTTTTTACCCAGGGTTATGAAATGTGTTATTGCAGTGGCAAACATATTAAAATATTGAGCTTTACACACTTGAAATAGTTAACCCTGGGTCATTCTAAACCCTGGTAAAGGGAATCCTGGGGTTTCTTCATGTTTCACACTGCTCATAATTTAGATGGGGATAACAATTAATCATGGGTAGCCATAAACTGACGATTCACACTGTGTGCTCCAAAACCCTGGGTTAACATTCTTATTTGCATATAGGAGCGCAGCATGTGACATTTACTACTGTTTACACAACGCAAGCTGTTTCCGTGACTGTCTAAAGCACGTGGGTATGAATCACGCGATTAAATATGTTAACCATAACATTTTAACACCTCTCCGTTTCATATTGTACAAAGTAGCGGAGTTTCATATCCCCAGGTAAGAAGCGGTGTTTAGAACGACGATAACCCGAGGTCAAATGCAGTGTGAGAAGGTGCTGAATGTTATGGTTATAGAAACAGACACCTAACCACGTGTTTCGTATTCACGTGGACAGTCACGGAGATAGCGGCGTTGTACATTCGTTTTAGTGTTTGATTGGGAAAATGTCAAATGGTGATGAAAACAGATGAATTGGAGTTAAGAAGAGGCTGTTCTTTATGTTTACCTTGACAGTCCACCGAAAAGTCCATTCTGGAAAATAAAGATAGTTGCCTACTGTATATAATACGAAGATGTGCAATGGTAGAGCTGTTATATAAACAGGCCCTGACACCGCGAATATACAAATAAGAACGTTAACCCATGGTTTAGGAACAGATGCAAGATAACACAGGTTTAGAATAACCCAGGGTTAACGATTTCAAGTGTGAAAAGATCATGATGGGCGTTGTGAAGCCATGAACATTCCAACCTGATAGTGAAGTAATTTTAAAAAGCAAATTTAATTTTAAAAGGTGTTTCATAAATCACCTTTAATGGAGAAAAAAAAGTTATGTAACTACCAAATAATTTGTCATTCCCTCCCCCTCTTTGTTGACAAATTAGATGTACGACCTGTCAACAGAATATCGGATAAGTCTGACTCAGATGAGATTACACAGAACTGGTCTGTATCGTTTACCACTCTGTCAACAGCTTGGTCCTTCATGTTTACTGGGGGACAAATCTGTGTCAAAGGTCACAGGACCCTCTGTTGACCTGCTGAACAGATGGAAGCTTTTAGTTTCCCAGGCTGTCAGGAATCCCTCTCCAAGTGTGGGAAAGACTTGAGTCTTCACATTACATCATGGCTCTTAAACACACACACACACACACACACACACACACACACACACACACACACACACACACACACACACACACACACACACACACACACACACACACACACACACATTATACCGGTTTTGGCGAGGCACTGAACCTACCACTAAAAACAAGTAAATGAATTGTTATAAATTAACAGTTATAAAATAAATTGGTGATATAGATTAAAAATACATTGGTAAAAGTATAAGTGCTGTAAATTTGTGAAATCTTCATTCACCTACATTAGTAAGTGTGCATGGATGCTTCACTTTAATAGGATTGTAATTTTAATTTTTAAATTATAATTAGATATATATTTCAATCATTTAAGAGCCAACAGTCTAATGATATTATGATAAAAGCTACCCGTATCCATCAGCGTTTTGTAAGGTCTTCAATTTAAATACTAAATTTGACCTTTGAACTCTGACGGTGACCTCTGACCCGGAGAGAGCAGACCTGTCCCCGCTCTGGAGGATGGAATTGATAAGATCATTCAGTGAATTACATAAAACGAAGAGTGGGAAAGGTAGAAATGGATCCATCATCTCAGTCATGGCCATTGTTTTAGTGTGACAGGACTTTGTCTGAAAGAGTCTTTGTCTTGAGCTATAATGGTCATCCAATGAGAATTGATCTGAATAGAATCAATTACTTGACAAAATTGTTCCAGAATCTTTATTCTCATAAATGAATGGGGTTTTGTGCTCCAGATTTCTTTGTGAAAGCATGTATGTTTTACCTTTTACATCTGATTGATAGAGTTTGTGCTGTAAAATATGGGACAATTAAAATACTGTTTTTGGAAATGACATATGTATTGTTCATATTACACCTTTAGGGACCATGCAATAGTTGAGAATAACGTAAATTTATCATTACATTTAGCATGTCTGTAACAGTTGTGCTTAAATTTATGTTGGTAATTTTAAGTAATGGCTCAAGTTCATGGGTCTGAATAGAGCTTTGCTGCCATCTGCTGTTGAGTATTTGATAAATAATATGGACTTTTATAATGTAAGTTTCATGTTCAAAGAAAAGTGTATTTTAGATTATATATTTGGTCATTTTATGTATAACATGTATGATTGTGTATTTCCACCTGATACAGAAATCACCTTATATGGATATTCTGTTGGACACAATGTCTCTGTACAAAGTACCATTTTTGATGGAATGATTGTCATTCTAAGGAAAGTGAAAAGTGAAAGTCGTGACATTTGCCAAGTATGGTAACCCATACTCAGAATTGGTGCTCTGCATTTAACCCATCCAAGTGCACACACACAGCAGTGAGAAGTGAACACACCGTGAACACACACCCGGGAGCAGTGGGCAGCTATATCCAGCACCCGGGGAGCAATTGGGGGTTCAGTGCCTTGCTCAAGGGCACTTCAGCCATGGGTATTGAGGGTGGAAGAGAGCGCTGTTCATTCACTCCCTCCCACCTACAACTCCTGCCAGCACCAAGACTCAAACATGCAACCTTCGGGTTACAAGTCCAAATCTCTAACCATTAGGCCACAGCTGCCCCCTAAGGGTGTGGAGATCGGATGTTGTTCCTCAGTTTAAGATGTGGTTGACTTATCTTATTGGAATATTGCACATAGAAAGAGTCTGGTATGGAGTTATGGATAATCTTGATTAATTTTACAGTATATGGCAACCATTTCTAGGCCCAGTGTCATGCTGACTCTCACCAGCAATGTAATAATTAGTACGC
Organism: Cyprinus carpio; assembly: GCF_018340385.1. NCBI lineage: Eukaryota > Metazoa > Chordata > Actinopteri > Cypriniformes > Cyprinidae > Cyprinus > Cyprinus carpio. The sequence goes on along the minus strand of NC_056606.1, from coordinate 20,111,559 downwards.
TCTATGCCCACTATTGAGTGCTTGTTAAATTTTCAGCTGAAAACACCTATATGCCCTAATTGTTCTTAAAAGTGTGCTTTTCTTTTGTTATTTTTTTTAATTATTATTTCATGTATAGTTTTGTTTTTTTGTTTTTTGTTTATATATATATATATATAAAATGTAAACTTAAAAAACTTTGAATTGTTGGCAACTAACTGAAATAAATAAAAGCTAAGACATTTACATTTATCAGACGCTTTAAAGCAACTTACAGTGCATTCGGGCTAATATTTTTTACCTAACATCTGTTCCCTGGGAATCAAACCCACAACCTTTTGCACTGCAACACAATGCTCTACCACTGAGCCACAGGAACACTATCTGATGTTGTGTTGATCTGATATAGAAATATTAAAACCCCTAAAAACGAATAAAAATGTCAAACGCATATAGCAAAAATTAAAACCAAGCTGGAAAAAAACACATAATATATATATATATAAATATAAATATATATATATATATATATATATATATATATATATATATATATATATATATATATATATATATATATATATATATATATATATATATATATATATATATATATATATATATATATATATAAAAATTGGACGTGGCAGCTACTCTTCTTGATTTCTTCAGCTGAAGTATTTTGTGTCAGGCATATTTACAAACATGATAAAAAAAATATAATAAGAAATTTAAACAAAAAGTTTCACAAGGATAATTTAGCTTCAACATTTTCTCTTCTTTCCCACAATATAATTTACATTTATGCATTTAGCATACTTACAAAAGCGACTTACAAAAGAATACCATTTACATTGTACTTGTACAGTACATTATACCAAATATTAAAGTACATAAGATTTATCCTGTTCTGTCAAAGTCTGAAGCAAAAGTTTGCTTTCTGTCTGAAGATAAAAGAATAAATAAATAAATTAAGAAATTAAAATATGCATTAACCACCTAAACAACTCAATCAGCAATGAAGAACCAAAAAATAACTATAAAAGCCCCGTGCTTGAAATGACGAGCTTTAACAAAACATTAAAACAATACATGTCATGAAAACATCTATTAACAATACAGCCATATATATGAAAAAAAAATAATCCACATTATAAATTTTATCTTAGCTGTTAAAGCTTGCTAATTTAGTCTAAAACTCGTTTTTTATAAAGTCTAATGAGTGATTTCATTCATGCGAGTACCCTCAAATTTAATTAACCATATTTTCACTTCTGTTAGATGTCAACAACGCATGAACAATTTTACATCTGGATTCAAGTGGGTTTGTTTCTATTTCCTTCCACTTTGTTTTGTTTCACTGTGATGCTGTATTCACTTTTTATTTTTGTTTCACAGCACTATGCAGTATTTCTTCCAATCATAATGTAGGCATACTATTAAGCAGTCACTAGTTCATTAGAACACTTTATTAAAACACTTGGATGTAGGAGTCTGTGAAGACAGGCTACTTTTAAACAGACACTGAAGCATAGGAAGGCGGAAGAAGGGAGCAGCAGCAGCAGCCTAATCGATTGCGCATGCGCAGTCCGGTTGTTTTTCCACCGAACGGAGGTATTAAAGCAGAGTCAGAGCCAGAGCGCAGAGATCCAGCTGCGTCTGCACATGCAGTTACAGCAAAACTCAATGAATGACAGACAAGTATAGCACTGAACCTGCCTGCAGCCTTTCTGCACGGCACAACCCTCGGATGATTTCTTTCACAGAAACCTCTGACAGATGATTCGCTCTTTTTATTTGAAATAGTGAGATTTCCACCATGGTGCTCGGAAAGGTGAAAAACTTCTTTGTCAGCTACGACTGTCTCAATGACAGCAATGTCCCTGTGTTTGCCAGTGGGGACTCTGTCTCAGGTCGAGTGATCATTGAAGTTACCGGAGAAATTCGCGTGAAATCTTTGAACATTCACGCCAAGGGACTGGCGAAAGTTCGCTGGACTGAATCACGCAATGCTGGATCCAACACTGCCTACACACAGAATTTCACTGAAGAAGTGGAGTATTTAAACCACAGAGACGTCCTTATTGGACATGATAGAGGTAAGGAGCATTTTAATGAAGCACTTTTTATTTATGAAAATGACAGATGCTCCTTACATTGTGTCTTTTATTTGCTTGCAAATATACAATTTTTAGTTTCCACTCTGTGAACAGTTTAATCCACTGGCATAGGTAGAGAGAAACAAGAAATAGCTACAATATTTCTTTATGAACCATTATGCAGATGATGCTTGGTTGAAACGTCTTCCTTGCTACCAAAGAGTTTATTTCAGTAATACTGGAAATAAATGTAAAAACAAACATCTTGGATTAGATGTTGAGTTATTTTAATAGCATTCCAGCAAAGTGAATGCTTAAATGAAGTTGTTTGTTTGAACACCAGAGCTTATAAACAACAAGCCCTTCTGTCCAAAACAACCAGTTCATCTTTAACTTGAGATATTTTCGGCGATAAACGTTTTTTATATCGATATTCACTATGTAATCATATTGTGACATGCGGTTTTTTTTAAATTATAAGTTACAGTTTCTTTCATAGACGGTTCTGGTAAGTTTGTAGCCTTTGTTAGAAGCGGTTTAAACCTGTTCAGAAACTGGTGGAGAGGGGGTTGTGCGGACCGAGCCTTTGCTCGCTGATTGGTTGAGGTCAATCCTATCTCTTCGCTGATTGGTGGAAGTGCTCGTGTGCCCCCGGTGATATCATATCTTTGCCCAAGTGTCAAGACTGCGATGCAACTTATTCGCAACAATGCAGCACTGATTGAAAGTTCATCAAAATGTGATATTTTCATTCTTCACCTTATGCATCATTCTGCATTTAGTATTTTTGCCTAATAAAGAAACTGTAACAGCAAGATGAGTGAATTCGCTTCCTATGCCACTGGAAGCATATTTCACCACAAATTTTACAATGTGTTTATATTCTGCAAATTTTATTAAAATATCAGATTCAACTTAAAGTAGGGCTGCACGATTAATCGCATGCATTTGTCATGCGTGTCTCATCAGTAAAGCCGGTTCCGTGATTAGCGGTAAATGTCTGTCACCTGTTTTCAAACGGGAGCGGCAGTTAATACACAGAGCCGTAGTTCACTGACACTGACAACTACGCAATATTCTGTTCGTAATTGAGATTAATCGCATTCGATTATGAACACGATATTGCCTAACTTGTCAGTGAACTACGGCTCTGTGTATTAACTGCCGCTCCCGTTTGAAAACAGGTGACGCATATTTACCGCTACGGAAACCGGCTTTACTGATGAGACACGCATGACAAATGCATGCGATTATAATGTACTCTGTAATTTTTAGGTATGTTGTCAAACTGAACTTAATGTACTCTGTAACAACCATTAAAGTGATTGAGTTTCTGTATTCTGTAATGAAGTCTTTTCTACTAATAAACTAATGCAAACTGTATTTATATTCGTCTTGCGTTTTTTTTTTTTTTAACCTGTGTTTCTTTTTCTTTTACACCTAAACCATGCTGCAGTACACATGTGGCTTCCTTATGGGGGCGTATTCAAGAGAAAAACGCACCGGCTTAGCCAATCAGGAGCCGACTAGTAATATATGCATGAGGAAATCCGGCTGAGAGAGGCTGCTCGCGCCGGTTCAGTCCGGTCCTCTCTAGCTCTTGGCTGCCTTCGAGTGACAGGCTCATAGTTATTTACAGCAGGCTGTGGAACTGCTGAGGTGGCAATAAAAAGAAGAGAAACATTAAATACATTTAAAAAAATAAATGAAGGAAAACCACTGCTTCATCATGTTAATGGCAGATTATTCCTGTATTTATTTAGGGCCATAATTATTTACACCAGTCTGTGGAATTGCCGAGGTGGAAGTAAAAGAATGAACAAAAGCTATGAAAATTCATCAAACACAATATATTTTACTAAAAAATAAACCATACTTATATTCATTTCGGTTGTGAATTTAGAACATTTCATTTTTAACTAGTTATTTTGTTTGTATGTTCATATATTTAAGGTTTTAGTGATGTGACCAGGTTCACCCCTTTTTCTTTTGATAAACATACTACACTGAATTATGGACAGTTTGTTCTTCTGTCCCCACTTCAAAAAGCTTTTGTAAAAACTGCTGACATTTTTTTTGTATTGTTTTAAAATGTAGTGTTCTATTCCTATATTCATTGTAGCACTAGACAATGTGGGTCGTATCTCTGTATTTGTCTTGTGTTTAGGATTCTTGAGGAATATTACAGGTATACTATATTGGTATATCGAGTTTTATTCTTCTTTGTTTTAGATGATGACAGCTGTGACGAGGGCTTCACCATTATTCACTCAGGGCGACACGAGTTTCCCTTCAGCCTCGAACTGCCCCAGACGTAAGTAACTCTCCTGCCTGATTATACACATATATAATGTATCGACCGAAACGCTTACATTATTTTTTCATGTCTCTTTCCAGGCCTTTGGCAACATCCTTTGAAGGCAAACACGGCAGCGTACGGTACTGGGTGAAGGCGGAGCTTCATAGGCCATGGCTCCTGCCCATGAAAACCAAGAAGGAGTTCACCGTCTTTGAGCACATTGACATCAACACTCCATTGTTACTGGTAAGAGAAAAGCATTTAAAGCCTAATTAATTTATAATGTAAAACTGAATTTTTGCTAGAGCTGTTGTATGATTTCAAAGGTTCATATATTGTCACTTTTTCATTTATAGTCTCCTCAGGCTGGCACAAAGGACAAAACCCTTTGTTGCTGGTTCTGCACCTCAGGGCCTGTATCACTAAGTGCCAAAATCGAGAGGAAGGGCTACACTCCAGGTGAGATGACAAACCTGTTGGTTGGTAGACGGTTAGCCACTAGTTAATTAATACGAAAGTTTTATCATTCAGAGTCAATGAATTTGGTTGGTTTTCTTCGCAGGAGAGTCCATCCAGATCTTCGCAGAGATTGAAAACTGCTCTTCCCGTGTGGTCGTGCCAAAGGCAGCCATCTACCAAACCCAGACCTTCTTTGCCAAAGGGAAGGTCAAGGAGATCAAACAACTCGTAGCTAACCTCCGTGGAGATTCTCTACCCCCTGGCAAGAGCGAGACTTGGGACGGCAAGATGCTGAAGATCCCACCCATTTCGCCTTCCATTCTGGACTGCAGCATCATCCATGTGGAATATTCACTCATGGTGAGTCTACAATCTGTTTGATTCATGACAAAGCAAACTGCATGCCAATATCTGCCATGAACTAACCTCTTGCTTCTCGAACAGGTGTATGTGGACATCCCTCGAGCTGTCAACTTAACCCTGAACCTGCCCTTGGTGATCGGCACCATTCCCCTCCACTCTTTCGGCAGTCGCACCTCTTCTGTCAGCAGTCAGTGCAGCATGGCTATGAGCTGGTTGGGATTACCTGAGAGACCTGAAGGTATGGCACACCTCCTAAACTTGTTACCTAGACCCTTTAAATTATGGGTACTCAGTCCTGCTCCTTGAGGACCACCTTCTTTTAGAGTCTACTTCCTAGAGTCTCCAGTTAATCCAAAGGCACATCTCCAGGAGTGGGACTGAGCCCAGTTGCTAAAGATAATTCATGACTGTTTGACATTAAACAATCAGTTTAGAAGTCTTTTGTGGTCTAATTGTTGTCTCTTTGTCCTCAACTCTTCTAGCTCCACCAAGCTACTCTGAAATAGTCACCAGTGAGGAGCGACAGAACAACTTGGAGCTCCCGGCTGTGAGAGATGAGATTGAAGGACCACTCTATGCTTACATCCATGAGTTCCGCTTCCAACCGCCACCTCTGTATGCTGAGGTGCGTTGAGTTCAAAGACTTTTTGTAGCTTCCATCTTGCTAATGCATTTGAGGTTCTGTGTTCTCAAACCTTGTTCATCTCCCTTGATAGGTTGATCCCTATCCTGAGCAGGTGTGTGGCTCCATGGACAGGAGACCAGATACCTGTCCATCCCGCTGAAGGAGTGACCACACCTGACCAGTGCTGTCAGGGATCTCTTATCTCTACAACCTCAACTGGGGTTTGTTCTTCCTTCATGAGGAGGCATGAGTAGCCATCTTGGTGCACAGATGGATATCCTCCAGGAAACACTCCCAATCCGAGTCGAGTCCAGCTCAGCGGCCTCTAAAATCCGCTGATGATCTTGAGTGATTCCCTTCCCCTCCATTCTTGGTGAAAAGAGTACATACAAGATTTGTTCGGAGAAAACTGTGCCCTTGACACCAAGATGGATAAAACGCAACACCACTAAGTGTGAGAACAGTGTCCAAACATCTCCAACCTTGTTTTGGATGTGATTCTTCACTTATTCGAATGATCAGACCGAATCATCTTGAAGATTTTTTGGTGACCATTATTCTAAGAGCAACAAATAACTCCAACCATCCTGCATCCACTCCAACAAAACAATGACATACTTGTCAATTGTTTGTCATTTCTTGACTTAAAAGAAGTGGCTTTACCACATTGATTTTCTTGAAACGTTTTAAGAACGTTGTAAACTGTAGATGTGGATACAACAAGACCTGCTGAAAAAAGCATTATGGATGGGATTCTGACATGCCATGTTGCCTTTCTGCTGAAAAGAAACTGCGAGAGCATCAAACTGAACATGGCACTGATTCAAGTGGCGAAAGAAAAGAGACCATTGATGGCGAACGAAGAGGACTCTCATCGAGATGCAAGACATTCTTGAATTAGTCCTCCCGCTCATGCTGTTACAAGATACGCAGAGAACTGCACTCCAGAACTCATTTAGAGCCTCGTACTATATGTGCAACAAAGAGCTAACTAGAATTTCTTTTTCCCTACTTTTCTGACTGTGGACTGTTTGCATAGGCCTTCTTTTTGTTTAATGACAGCTAGCACTTTTCATCGATTGCATTCAAAGTGTATACTGAAGCTTGGCTAATATGATTCACAAGTTTAACAAACATATGCTCTGACGTTTACATGTGATTTTAGCTATGTTTGTTTACATAAATGTGCTGTTAACAGACAAACTAGAGTCACTAGCTACATGTTCAGACTAATGAAACTATCTTTGTGGCCTTGGCACAAAAACCATGTTTGTTTTTATCACTGTTTATGGCTGAATTTGTGCGCTGTGCTGACATATACCTATAATTAAAAAAGGGACTATGTATTTTTTGTGAACTGTATGCATCCTTACCTTGATGTTTGTGCTTTGGGTCATGGTGAAAATTGTTGCTGTTTGTTTTGTTTTCTATTGTTTTATCTTAGATACTACGAGAACATTCTCAAACATGCACTTCCAGGGAATTAAAGAACCCTCATAAAGACTGAACATGTAATGCATACTGCATATAGGAAGCGATGTTACTCTTCAGTCAGGCTGGTCCAGAGCTAATTAAACTGGCTTCCATTGTTTTCCTTTTCAGGGGTTGATGGGTGAAATGGATATTAAGCTACTCCCAAGTCGAACGGTGCAATATCCGCTGTGTTTTCAGTGCGTTTCCACATAGTTTTGTATTCTTGGCTTGTTTCTAACTTTTGTACCATTTTCTAGGTTGTCTATATGATGTCAATTTTTTTTATGTTTGTCTGTTTTTGCTCCAATCTGTTTAAATAAATATGCCATTTTATACAAAAACTAAAGTTTAGTTTTTCTTTTATTACTTGTTTGAACATACTTCAAGAACACCAATTTACATGAGGAAACTTGGTTTTCATATTTGAAAACATATTTGGCAAACACAGGTGTTCCTACATGTTCAGACAAAAACTCCTGGCAACAAATCACTTTGACAGAGTGGAAATGAGGTTGTATATCATAGTCAAGGCTATTGCTTGTAAAAAAGTACAAAAAGATCCAGAGATGGTGGTTACATCATGTGCTTTGCCATGTCTAGAACTATGACCAAGGTTGGTAAAACATGATGGGATTGAATGTAAAACAACACAAAGTACGAATAGACAGACGGGTGTTACATATCCCGAGGCGAGATCTTTAATCAGTTCCCTGTGTTGACAGACTTCATTGTGCAGCTTTTCACCACCTGCATTTACATTACGTTTGCATCTAAATTGTATGCAAAACAACCCCCAAAATATAAAAATACAAATTTGTGGACATGTTTATATGATTCTACTTCATTATTGAGTTGTTTGGCTTCACGGGCTTCAGCTTCCCTTCAGAGGAAACGTCTTTTCCTTTCCGTTCTCTTGGCATTCCAGCAAACAGGCCATCTAAGGACCAGATGCTGACCGAACACAAGGAGTTCATTGTCTGTGCGCTCACAGACCTCATGTGCGCTAGGAACGCTTCATATTTTCCACTCCTCTTCCCAGGCTCAAACGGAGCAGATGTTTGCTCCCAAGAGCTGTAAGTGGACCACTAACCTACTTTTCCTCCGCTGGTCAGGGATAAAACTGGATCTCTTCAGCTCATTAGAGCTCATTGCTGTAAATGAAGTGTAAAATGCTCAAGTTTACAGCTGGAAATGTCAATTAAATTCAGAGAAACATCAACAGAGTAATCACTAGGATTGCATAGAGTTTTTAACAAATTAATTTCAATACACATTTATATATGTGAATGACCAGGGCTATTTGACATAATTTCTTAAGGGAGGTTTGTTTTTTAAAGTGAGCCAAAAACCTCAGTAATGGCTACAAAAAGACTTATTTCTTTAAATTTAGGTGACAACATCCCATAAAATCAGGAAATGTTGTCATACTGTATCTAGGCTACAGAATGAAGACTATATGTTTGAAATGAACATCCAAATAAGATTTTTTATTTTTTTTTTGCAGCAAATCAGCATATCAGAATGATTTCTGAAGGATCATGTGACACTGAAGACTGAAGTAATGATGCTGAAAATTCAGCTTTGCATCACAGGAATAAATTACAAATATATTAAAATGAACAAATTTAATGTAAATAAATAAATGCAGCCTTGGAGACTCTTTTCAAGACCATTAAAAAAAAATCGTAATTAATTCAAACTTTTTTTCCGGCAGTGAAACCCATGTGACAGCTAGCCCCGGTCTCCACTATAATTGGCCCCAAAACACCACCCTTTCCAACACACAAGTAGAGGATCAAGTGGAACTGGGTGAGAAGTGCGTCTTAACGGAACACAATGATTATGTAAAATCTTCGCCCTAGGCTCATCTTGACAAGTCTCAATAATTCAAGTGTCTCTAGACATGTTCGATAGGTACTTTAGGTGATGAACTTGACAAGGCCTGTGTCAGGCTGTGTATGCAGCAGGTGTTACAGCACTGCAGGATTAACCTGAGGAAAACCATCAGCCTGCGTCATCTGCGCTCTGTGTGCAGGATTTAAACCGCCGTGCATGCTTCAGCACATATGAAAGAGAACATACGCCAAAGTCTAGACGAGCAGACGAAAGAATGTCTGTTTTGAAAGTTCTGTGAAGGAGCTGAAACACAAAGCAAGGAATTTGAGGTTAAAATATCTAAAAAGAAGCCCTAAAACAAATATAATTCACCTATGATACCGCACAGAAGTGCATGAAGGTGCTCCCCTTCTCTCCCCTTTTACATAATGTCATGGATCTAAATATGGGATTGAGGACACTTTCATAACTGTAACATTAGGCCAGAAGCGGCGGGACATGTTTCTAAGAAGGGACGTGCTCCGCAAGTCAGAGATTGTCCGTCGGTGACTCTGCTGCCCGAGGGGTCAGTTCTGACACTCGACACCCCGACTTTCAGCTGAGTCAGTGTTACCAGTGGTCAGCAATTCAGGCCCTGCCCCCTTTTACAGACATTCTGCAATGCCATTGGTGCAGGAGTGCCAGATCAGCTTCTGACTGGCTGCCACCTGCAAAGTCTCTGAAAGGATTCTGATATGATTTATATATTATATTAAACAAATAGTATTATATAAAATTAAACAAATATATTATATTAAACAAAGTTATACATCTATTAGTACATTAAATATTTAAAATATTTTATATATTTTATATAAATATAGCTAATAAAATATAGCATTACCTTTGCGAATTATATCAATTATAAATATAACACATTCAAATTCTGTATTATATTATATTATATTATATTATATTATATTATATTATATTATATTATAATTATATTATATTATATTATATTATATTATATTATATTATATTATATTATATTATATTATATTATATGAAGTTCCAAACGTAGGTTCTGGAGGAGCCTAATCATTCAGTTCTGTCAATCATCATTACAAGCTTATATAAGCAGCTCTCATTGCGCTGTCACAGCTCAATTCTTCCGGCATCCCTCCACCTCCCCATCTCCTCCTCTATTTCTCTTTTTTCCCTCTAGATAGTACTGCCTAGGGTTCGAGCCTCCATTAAGGACAGCAAACCAAGTTTGTTTACCATTAACCATCAGGACTGTTTGGGCAGGCAAACTCGTGAAATAATATTTTGAAAATTATAAATCATAGCATTGCTTTTGCTTCAGAATCAACTTTCTCTCTTCTGTGATGTTTTAATTTAGTCTTTTGATTTTTTTTTTTTGATTTGTTATCAAGCTGCATCAAAGCTTTACTCTCACATCTGAGCTTTAATAATTATTATTAGCATTAAGCAACAAAATAAGCAAGGGCAACAATAATTCTTTGTTTTTTGGCAACTTTGACCTCAAGCACACCATGCAAATGAGTCATGCTTGTATTTAATGCAGTGACACTGCGTGCAAGTCTCATTTCGCTCGCTTGCTGTTGTTGATACAAAGGCGGCCACTGTGAAGTGATAATCAAGAACTGGTTTGGACTGGTCTACGACGGAGGCGGCCTGAGCGGCAATCTAATAGCTCTGCGTGTGCGCTTACTTCTCAACATACATACTTGGGAGTGTTGAAATATTTTATCAGGGCACATTCAGCCCCGGGCTGTGAAGTGGAGTTCACAGGGAGTGCGGGCTGTCCTATAAGTGCCCGCAGCTCTCTCGCCTTACAGCTCGGGCCAGTTCAATCCGGCTGCCATTGACTTTTAAAGGAGCTTATTTTAACCTGATCCGTCCATTCATCTCTGTAAATAGGCTACACAAAATATCTTTGACTAACTTTACTGGTTTGTTAATGTCAATATGTGCAGAGCTGGGTAGATTACTTAGAAACTGTAGTCCGTTACTGATTCCAAATTACATAAAAATTACTGTTAATAACGTAATCCATCACATTACATATTTTAGGTAATGTAATCAGACTACCTTTTGATTACTTTTTAGATTACTTTTTACCCAAGTTGTTCTTCACATTGATTTAAATAGGACAGTTTCATATTGATATAAAAATACAAAGACTAAGAAAATACATTCCATTCTGTGTAATTAATAACATGAAGTGCATTAAACATTATGTTACTTTAAAGTTTCCCAAACTGGGGTTTCTCAGGGTACTTCAAGAAAATATATTAGATGAATGATGTTGAGATGACAAAAAAGTTTGGGAATGCCTGCATTACATGTAAATAAGAAATATAGCATGAAAAATATAAAAATAACATGAATTTGTGTATTTTAAAATTTTGCATTTTTTATGTGAATGTCCACAAAACTGGAAGAATTTCTGAAGCAGTAGGCTATTTTAGAAAGAAACATTTAAAACATTTAAAATATAAAAAAGAGAAATTAGAGAGAATCAATAAATTATGTATAATTTATTGCTATTGTGTGATTAATATTTAATCATGTAATAAATAAAAAAATAACTGTAGTCTAATTACGAGCATTTAAAAAGGTAATTTAATCTAATTACAAGTACTTAATATTTGGAATCTGATCACATAATCCACATTACATGTAATCAGTTACTACCCAGTTCTACCTGTATGGTTAACCAAATATGACTGGTATGTGTTTTAATAACGCTCACATGTGATTGCTACTGTAGGTTAGTAATGCAGATTAAATTGTGTATTGTGCTCAGCAATTAAAGATGCACCAACATACACACAATACGATTATGATTTATGATGTAAAATATCATGTAACCCAGCACCATGTCAATATATCACACGCATGTCCTGCCGAACATCACCTCAACCTGAGGGGTCCAGAAGTTATAAAAAACGACAGATGAAACCATGTATCACTAGTGTCCCACTGACACTTGGATATGATTGCATTGTGGCAGCGACATTTCTGCTGCATCTGTACTCGCAGAGGCTGTACTCCTGGGTGAGTGAGATATCAGATGTCTACCATTTAGCTCAGCGTTACCATTAGACTAATCCAGACAGCAGACATATATCAAAAAGCTGCAGGTTTCAGATCCATTTCAGACTTTGCAAACGGCCATCAGTCACTGCAGAGAGTTGATGACAGCTTGTGGTTTGGCCGCAGAACAGATAAATGCTTCCAAACCAGCTCTCAAACGCCTTGTAACACGCCTCTGAGTAACAAGCTTGTGTCAATCAAGCTTCAACGGATAAACAGCAAAACATATACACAATATAGATATGTGTAGATGGCTCTTTTGCAGAAAAGAGCCCACGAAGGTGTGAGGGAAGCATGAATGCTGAAATGCCTTGGGTGGTGGATTCACTGTAGCACCAGCCTGTGACATGTTCCACCTCGGTATTACCCGTCTGAAAACATGACAAACACGTCACTGCAGGATCTGCCAGACAGGATAGTCACTGAGTCTGTATTTGTTATGGTTAATAGCTGGCATGTCAAGTTTGATTGATGAAGATGCCCTGGGGATATTTGAAATGAGGTTGAACTCAAACTAGCACATTCAGAAGAAATTATTAGAGAAAATCATCATTGCACATACTGAACGCCGCATTAGTTAGTGAACTGAATAACTGAATAACAAACATTATTGTTTGTATTATATCAGATGATTTTCTCAATCAAATCCAAACATAAAAAGTGATCAAATTCATATTTTAAACGGTTAACATTCAAAAGCTATTAGAATACACCAAAGTAAAGCGAATGACTAAGCATTGTGTTCACTGATCTATGTCATAAACCAGTGACTGCGTCACAATCTTAAGAACAGATCTAAGAAAAAAGGATATGATTGCAATTAATTATGAAAGAATTTGCGATAACAGATTACAACAGATTAAAGCTCTTTCTTCAGTTCTTGGAAACTACGTGACTCTTTTGAACAAGACTTTTGAATTAGGCCTACCTCAAAAACAGGTCAAAAATAGAAATGTGTAGTTTCTTTGTTCCTGTGGGTTGTAAATCACTTGTAATAAATACACAAATGTTCAAAACTTTGGGCTCAGTTAGATTTTTTAAAGGAGATTAATATTTTATTCAGCAAGACAGTGAGGGAAAATGTCAGTAAACAGATTCATTGTGTTACAAAAGATTTTTATTTAAAATAAATGCTGTTCTTTTGAACTTTATATTTATTAAATGACTCTAAAATAAATATGAAAGCAACTGTATGTAGTTTTGTGCATTTCTTGTGACTTTTGGAGCCCCCTACATATAAGTGGAATTCAGTGGAAATATCCCTCTGTGGTAATTACTGGATGTACACGTGCACTTAAAGCAATCCACCGTTTTCGCGCCCAGCGAATTGAAAGACGTTTAGAAAGAAAACAGAAACCATTCGCCTTATTAGAAGTAAGTGTACTCATCAGAATTATTTTGAAACTGATATTTCAAGGTACATACAGTTTATTAAGCAGCCCAATTGTTTTCAATATTGATAATAATAAGAAATGTTTCTTGTTCTCAAATCAGCACATTAGAATGATTTCTGAAGGATCATGTGATGCCAATCATGCTGAAAATTCAGCTTTGCCACCATAGGAATTGATTTTCTAAAATATATTCAATTAGAAAACAGTTATTGTAAACTGTAACATTTCACAATAATTTAGTTTTGATCAAATACATGCAGCCTTGGGGAGCAAGGCAAAACCCCAAAAACCCAAAACCATTTACAAATACTCTTATATTTTAAGATTCTAGTTTTAGCTGGATTTTCCTCCCTGTTTGTGAAGACAGATATGGAGTAAAATACACCTCCATGCTCCCTGATATCTTAATTAAAACAGGAAATGACACTAGTGAGCATATGTCACAAGAACAAATTTTCTGTCTCTGGACTACAGCTCCTTACAGTCTTCACTGAGCATGAGACTTCATTTTAAAATATTAAAGCGCAGCACAAGCAGCCTCATTTACACAGTGGTGTAGCATGCAAACAGAGGCACCAGTGATGCACTTCACCGAGACAATGAATGATCTTCATACGGCGAAAGAGGGAAGGAATTGCCTGTGAAAATGCTGTGCCGGCACTGCTACCTACATGGAAAGCTTAAACAAATGAAAGACTAAAGAAAATGCAGTTTCATTAGTGTAAATGTTTATTTATTATCTGCTTCTCTCAAGAGAGAATTGGAAGAAATCAATCCACTCTGAGAATTCAATACTAAAAGTGTAGTTACAGTTTCATATTCAGTGAGTCCTGTTCAGTCATCCGTGAGGCAGTCAGGTTCAGTTGTGTTTTACAGACAGTTTCAGTCCTGTCTGAATTGGTGTGTTTTTCTTGCAAATATTTGATAAAAATGACAGAGCCAATGACCTACATTTTCGGCGTGTTTTGGAAATCTCATGCCAATTGCATGCATATTAGTGACTGATGATATTGCACATTTTCCTCCTCATTCATTCTGAACCTTGACAAACACAGTAACAAAAGCTAATTTAAACTAAAAAATAGGTCTGCTTAATACAAAAATTAAAGGAACAGTTACTCAAAAATGAAGATTTGTTGAAAAAGTACTCACCCTCGGGCCATCCAACATGTAGATGAGCTTGTTTCTTCATCACAACAGAATTGGAGATATTTAGTGTTACATTACTCACCAATGGATCCTCTGCAGTAAATGGGTGCCGTCAGAATGAGAGTCCAAACAGCTGATAAAAACATCACAATAATCTACAAGCAATCCACAATTAACATCTTATGAAGTGAAAAACTATGTGTATAACAAATCCATCATTAAGGCATTTTAACTTTAAACTGTCACTTCTGGCCAGAATATAAGTACTCTATCTATAATTATTGCTTTCTCCAATGAAAAAGTAGTCTCGTCTGAATCAGAACCAAAATATGCACAAAAATATAACATTTACAAATAAAAACATTCCAAAACTGTTCTAAGTTTATATGTCTGTGGATTTTGATGTGAGAGGAGACCAGGGGTGGACTTCTTCACTGGAGGAAGTGTTATTATGGGTTATGGACTCTTTGTCAAGTTCAAAGTTAAAATGCAAAAATCATTAATTATTTACTAACAAACAACAAACATTCAACTTCACAATACACAAAACAATAAACAATAGACATTCATATTATTTGTATTATTTTCGGATTATTGTGATGTTTTTTGTCAGATATTTGGATTCTCATTCTGACGGCACCCATTCACTGCAGAACATCCATTGGTTAACAAATGATGAAATGCTTAATTTCTCCAAACCTGTTCTGATGAAGAAACAAATGCATCTACATCCTGGAAGGCCTTAGACCAGGGATCTCCAACCCTGCTCCTGGAGAGCTACCATCCTGCAGACTTCAGTTCCAACCCTGCTCCAACACACCTGTCTGTAATTATCAAGTAGCCCTGAACACCTTGATTAGCTGGATCATGTATTCATGAATGGGGTTGGAGCTGAAATCTGCAGGACAGTAGCTCTCCAGGACCAGGGTTGGAGACACCTGCCTTAGACTGACAATCTTCAGCAAATTTTTCTTTTCCTTTAGAGATTCCATACTAATGCACCAAGTTGCGTTTAATGTGGTTTTGTCTGAGCTCAACAATCATCACAACATTGTGTAGGGAAAGTTCCAATTAAAGACACATCACACTGTTATTTTATACTGATGATTGAGGGCTGCTACCTGCTACTTGATTTGGTGCAATCAAGAGTGTTAAGCATTGAACCATGAGGCCGTGAGGGTAGCTGGTGGTTGTGGATTGGATGTCAGAGTGGGTGATAATCTTCTTTGGCAATCTCTGATTTTATGTACCTCTGTGTGCGTCAGACAGTAGCACAGATGTAATTCTCAACCCCGTTGTTGTCCTTTAACTGCACATTTGTCCTGCGATCTGATGCAACAACCTTCTGGAGATGTTTATGTTTTCTTGAAAATGGCTCTGCATGATTGAAATGCAGCAGGTGTTAAAGCTGCCGTAAGGGATTTAAACCATCTTGCAAAAGCAACCAAATGCCCACACTTTACACAGACACGTCAGCAAATCCATTTTTTTAAAGTGATGTAACAGAGGTCATTGTGATTGCTCAGAATACCAGTTTCAGTAATATGTAAAAAAAGAAAAAAAGTAAGCAATCCTTACTTCAAGAGAAATCAGCACAAAATATAAATGCAAGTTGATAGAACGTGATAAACTTTAAAAAGGATAGTCTGCCCAAAAATGAAAAAACTGTCATCATTTACTTACCCTCATGTCATTCCGAACATCTATCACTTTTTTTCTACAAAACACAAAAGAAGATATTTTGATGAATGTTGTTAGCTAAACAGTTTTTGTTCCCATTGATCTCTATAGTATAGGCAAAAAAATACAATGGAAGTCAATGGAAAACCAATATTGTTGGTTATCAACATTCGCCACATTTATACACATTTTGGAAAAGCCAACCATTTTTATATAATTTTGGAAGATTTATGACATTTTTCATGCAAGATCCCAATATTTTCAGGCTAATAATTTGTAAAATCATGGGCTGACTGTACATCCTTTACGTAACTTCTTGTTCCCACAGAAAAAGTGGAAGATGTCTAGAATTTATTTTGTATACATGAACATACAGACATTAACATGAACCAGACGCCCTGAACCTGCTGACCGCACTGCTGATCTCAGCATGCGCAGACTTTAAACATACCAGCAGCAACAGAAAGTGAAAGTGGTTGTTCCTCTTTTGCAGAACATCTTGTTGAGAGAACATCTTGTACCGCTGTGAAGCGGCAGGCAGGTGTTACGTGCACAGAGCCACGCGGGACGGGGGAGGAAGGGGTTCGGCTTCACACCTGTGTGAATGACACAAAGCAGAGCAGGTTCATTTCAGGGCAAAAAAAAAACCAGCT
Source organism: Cyprinus carpio (assembly GCF_018340385.1). NCBI lineage: Eukaryota > Metazoa > Chordata > Actinopteri > Cypriniformes > Cyprinidae > Cyprinus > Cyprinus carpio. Next base: position 20,094,445 of record NC_056606.1, on the reverse strand, counting down.
CGAACCAGATAACATATCGCAGAGCATCAGCTCCTTTCTCGCATCACACAGAATCTGTGTACCATACTCTCACAGGATAACATCTTCTCATTCTCATGTCTTCAGTGAGAATACGTTAGAGATTCGACATAGCTATACCTTCACTTACATCAGGAGATGTTTGCTTGAAAATGCTTTTTTTTAAACAGAACATGTATTGAGGGTATAATTTTTAACCATTTTTAAACATTTAAGCAACCCAGCTAAGAAACTTGTGCTGAGAATGTTTTCCTAATATTCCAATTAAGTTATTAAAGAGTCAAAGATGAAAAAGTGTTTTTAAGCATCAAAACGAAAAATTTCAACACCACTCTAAAGTTTTCTTTTTATATATATATATATATATATATATATATATATATATATATATATATATATATATATATATATATATATATATATATATATATATACATACATACATACATTAGAATGTGTCCTGGTTATTTTTTATTTTATTTTTTTTTACTTTTATCATACATAAAAATAAATAATACAATACAAACATGATCACTTTTTCTGTTATATATTTTAATAGGCTAAGTACAGGTCAGAATATGTTTTTACATAAAAATATATGTTACATTGATTTTATACATTTAATTTGATGTGGTCATCAAAATGCGATGTCTGGTAATTGATGTCTCATATTATTTCTGAATATTCTTTGAAAATGTCCAGTTTTTAACTTTTTTCTTCTTCCTGGTAATGCAAACGTCAAATGAACATTCTGAAACAAGTAGTAATGTTTATATAAAAAAAAAAAAACTAAAAAAAAAGTTTTAGAAAAATGTTCTATTAATGATGTATGAATAGTGTTTTTGTGCTAACAATATTAAGACCAGATATAAAACCAGGGCCGGCGCTAGCCATTTGGGTGCCCTAAGCACAAATGCTTGGCGGGGCCCCCCCTCCCCTCCCCTCCCCCCCCCAACCAACCACCCACCCACCAACCAAAGAAATAACTACCATTCAGAATTTCTTATTTAGGTTCTCTTTACTTCCAAAATAACTGCTGCAAATGAATAATTGGAACTGAACAATGTAAACACAGAAAGTTAAAAGTGCAAAAAAAGTTTAGTGCAAATAACAGTATAAGTGTATGAATATTATGAAGTATGAATCTTAAAGTGCACATTTTAAACTGCAAATAACCATGCAATTATACACAGTACACACACATATATCATGTAGACACAAACTTTTATTTTGGATCCGATTAATCGAGATTAATCTTTTCCCAGCCCTAATAATTTGACAACTCTGTGAATATGAAAATATACAAACACTGAGATTGTGTTTTTTTTTTTTCTAATTGCAGTTTCACCAACAGATGTCGCCCTTGGCCGAACCTCTTGAAAATGACCGCATGCCATAGTACAACAACGAAAAATCTTTATCTAAGCGGTCTAATTTGGCAAAATCACATCACGTTCAGTTGCAGGGTTTTTCTAAAGTTCAGACTGAGGCAGATAGACATTGTATTGAAGCGAAGAAATTACAATAGGGAACGTTCTGCACTAATAGCTATATGCACACGTGACACATCTGTAACGTACGGGGAAAATTAGCTTTATTTGTTTATTTTCAAATATGACGATGAGGACCCCAACGATTGGCCTTCCTTTCCTTCTCAAACAAACTGCATCTTTAACAGCCCAAGTTTCACAATTTCCCCGGACCCCGTTAAAATAAAAGACTCAACATGCAGGGCTAAAACCCCCGGATCTTTTGCACTACTAGCGACGCGGACGCGCCGACGCCCCTGGACATGCATACTACACGCAAGGGCTACAAAACTAACATTTTTATTTAAAACATTGTCTTACCTGCAAGCGATGCGTGAGCATCATACCGCTGTCTCTTCTTTTTTCTTTTTTTTCCGCCCCCGACTCTTGGTGCCTTTTCGAGGACATGTCTGAGGTCGGTGTCTGCCAAATTTGACATTGATTGAGGCATAATCGAACAGACCACTGGGAGGTGGGCACCAGAGGGAGACTGGCACAGAGATTCACCTTTTTCTCGACTAATTTGGTCTAGGCCTATATCACTTTTGTATTGCTTTTGTATATTAACATGCTTTTAGAAATATTTTATTTGTTATTTATACTAGTAGCCTATTGTGATGATTTTTTCACGACCCAGATTTTTTGGTGCCCCCCCAAGCACTTGGTGCCCTACAACAAAACCTCTACATCCTTCCTCCTAAACCCCACCCATAATAAAACTCCCAATGTTCACCTTTTTGAGGTCAGGTTGTTCCATGCTGTTATGGCATAACCTTTTTGTGCCAGTTACCGAGTTGTTTACTGCCTAGCATTTATCTAAACCCTTCTTTTCTCATCCCAGCATAACATTTGTAACCCAACATTTTTGCTTTGCATGTAAACACACTCATTGTGCATGAATGCAGTCAGTTGCACCTGAATGCAGTTTTCACCATCCTGAGTTATCACAGAAGATCAGTCAGATGGCCCCAGAACAACTGGTTTGTTTTTCTTGACTTTGGGAGAGATTGGCCGGAGCCCAGGATCTCCAGTGGAGTCATGATTTGGAATTGTGTACACACAACATCTGCCATTCCTTCTATCTCAGTGAGAGAAAACAAGCGAGAAGCCACATGAGCGCATGTGGTCTTTAACCCTCTGCCACAAGAAAAACATTTCCACATCAGTGGCCCTGCGGAGTCACGCGTCCCTCTGATAAAAACAGCTTCTGAAGGAACTTTTATGTGACCTCACAAAGTGTTTGTTCTAATAATAAAAAAAAACATTTTTGTGAGGGATTATCCATTGAAATGTACATTAGACTCCAAATACCTCACGCACCATCACCTGCATGGCTGTGACACACATTGTCTTCTTTGTCCAATGAGAAAGCAGCAACAATGAGGGGGAGTGTCTAGAACATCACGCCACCACTGAGCTGAAAGAACAGGTATTTGGTGAGGAGCTCAAGCAGTGAGCAGTGTAAGATATACTGTACTTACTTTAACTCATAGATTTCCCACCACATAACATAATGAGTCAGTAGGATATACTAATGATGCTAGTCAGTTTATTTTAAGTCCTTGACAACCATTAATCACTAAGAATAAAAAAACAAGCTTGACCTCATTTACTGTGAACTAACTGGGGATGAAATTATTATAATCATTAATAATAGTGTATATATACGTGTGCGTGTGTGTATATATAAAATGAAAAAAAAGAAGGACCTACAGTGAATTTATCACACACACACACACACACACACACACACACACACACACACACACACACACACACACACACACACACACACACACACACACACACACACACACACACACACACACACACACACATATATAATGTTTGTGTCTGTGTGTACTAATGATGCTAGTCATTTTATTTTAAGTCCTTGACAACCATTAATCACTTAGAATAAAAAAACAAGCTTGACCTCATTTGCTGTGAACTAACTGGGGATGAAATTATTATAATCATTAATAATAATGTATATATACGTGTGTGTGTGTGTGTGTGTGTGTGTGTGTGTGTGTGTGTGTGTGTGTGTGTGTGTGTGTGTGTGTGTGTGTGTGTGTGTGTGTGTATATTTATATACCATATATAATTCTAATATATTTAACTAGATTATATATATATATATATGTGTGTGTGTGTGTGTGTGTGTGTGTGTTATAATTAATAATGATATTAAATAAATGTATTATGATAAATTTGAGACATTTTTATGAAAAATAAACAAGAATATTCTGAATGAATACATAAATACATTAAATTGCTAAAATGAACATTTTAGCATTTGATCATTTCTCTTTGTCTGTCTGTCTATCTATCCATCTATCTATGATAAACACATATATTATATATAATAAAGTAACTTTGGATAAAAGCTTCTTCTATAAAGTATGTTTGGATAAAAACATCTTCCAAATGATTACATTAATAAAAAAAGTCATTATTTTATTCAGTTTATAATTTGTATCTACAGGACACATCAACCCTTCTAAATAAATCATCAAACACAATTCTATGACCTTTAGAACAAGCAGATTAAAAAGCAGTCCGAGAGTATTGTCAATGACTTCCTCCATCTCAGAGCAGTACGTAGTATAATTACCTTTTACAGTAGTAACTCTGAAACCTCTGAAGGCTGTCTTCCCTCAATTAATCACACAGATGACAATAACCCCCCCCCCACCCTCAAAGAGCCCTTCAGTGTTGAAAGCAGCACCCAGCTACCGGTCTGAACTAGATAGCTCCAGCCTCAGCAGCATCGCAGTAGTTCCTCATCTGCTTTTGTTCAGTATGAGCCAGTCGAATCCAGTCAGACCTACCCCACAGAAGCATTACAAACCAGCACACAACAACACAATATAAAACAGAGTCAGGCAAAGTAAACCAACTGACAGGAGCAACACATTTATACTCTCAAAAATACTATATTTTAAAATGATTATACATATAGTTCTTTTAGTTATCACACAACATCACAACAATCTAGTAAAACACAAGCAAGTCCAGATGGTGCAGGCTTTCGAGGGTCCTAATGACTATAAGACCAAAGCACTGACTGTCATAAGTAGGCTAATGAAATGAATGGACTGTCACGTGACCAGCTCCATCCAATAGCAACAGACTTGCTTCATGGGCCACACAGACTCTGTTCTACAAATCTCATAAGCAGTGGTCTGTCAGCGTGTGCGCTAGTACTATCAGAACTCAAGACGTTATGCTTTCTCTATCAAGATAGACATCATGTTCTTTTCAAAACCCTCTTCCTTGAGTTGGCGTGCATACAAGAGATCTGCTTGAGATCATGGAAACTGTGCAAAAGCTTAGTTGCCAGCCACCGCTCACACCTCGTATGAGTAATGGTTAGTGAGCGTGTGAGCAATCCTGTTGTTTCTTAATACGACACCTATAAACTGTCAACGGTTGCCTGGAGGTAATCTCTGTCGTCTCGGTAACCTACTGTTCAGGTTCCAAGTGCTCTAAATCAAGTGAGCATGTTCAGTCAAAACATGAAAGCATGTGCTGATGCACTCCACGTTTATGATGAAATCTTGGGCAAGTGCATGTTTTCTTTCTTTTATTTTCTTTTTGCATGGGCACTTTTTGCAAGTAAACATGGCTCCTTGGTGTATTTGTTCTTCCTGGGTCAAAATGCCAAATAAGTATGCACAAGTATGTAGTCAGTATGTCAGATTAAGTGAACACATATGCGTCTCTCTGTGAAGTTGATTAGAACAGCTCATGCACCTCACAGGATTGATCTATTCAACTTTTCTTCAGGAGTGAATCTGTAAGGGTGTGTGGTTGTATGACCTTAAGACCTTCCAAGCTCGAACCCACAGCCGCCTCTTCTTGAGACCTACAGATATACATTTTAAGCTCATCGGGGGAAGTGGTTAAGGAGCCACCCATCTAACTTCCCTAAATGTGCTGTGAAGGCATTGCCACCAAACATGATTATACAACGAAAGAATACTAATATTGTATTTTAAATTAATTACATAGTGCTGCGAACGTGACAAAACCGTGTTTTGTTCAAGGTCTTAAAGGGTTTCTTGTACTTTCTGTACAGATCAAGTTAGAAAGGCTCATGTCAGTGTTGTTATGGTGTAGGGCGTCCTCTATTGGTGCTTGAATGAAATCACCAAATTGAGGATTCAAAACTGCTGTATTAAACAGTTTGCTGTTTAAATATCATCAATAATAATGAAATGTATTAATAGCAGCAGAAACTAAAAATGAAATAAAAGGCATTAATATGTCGCCAGAGTTTCAGTACATTTTGTTTACTTTAATATTTTAGAATTACACATATTAATTGATATTTATGACAATTGGTGCATTGATTTAATTACCCCCAGTTTATATTGCATTTACATAACAGCATCCATTATATATAGTATTTAATAATATACTCATAATCGAGTTGATATTAATATAAATATTTAATATGAATCAGTAGCCTATATTAAATTATAATATTACAGTATTATATACAAAATATTCCATTTTTTTTTTTTTTTTGGACATGCTCATTCAATGTTTACAGACAATGTATTATATTATGCTCCGTATCTATTCATATTGTATATAATACTGGATTCGTTATTATATTATATGATGTTATATAAATATCTATACCATTTATATATTGATATTTATTATTATAAATTTCGATTATATTATATATTTGGCAACAACAGTAACGTACACTTCAGTAAACGATTGCTAGAAAATATGAATATGACCCTATCCCTGGTTAATTTTTGGCAAAGTATTATATTACATGATATATATATATATATATAGTAGTTAACATTTGAAGTGGATCAAAAAAGTTAATCAAAGTTGTCCTCCTAAGACAAGAACACATTTTGTTTTAGGGTTTATTTATATAAATATTCATATTAATTTTAAGCACACACAGTCACGAATGCGCAGTCGTCGTCGTCACCACCATTAAAACCGCCCATTCCCGCCTAGACCGCCAATCAAGTAGGCTCAAACGCAGGCCTGTTTCCAAACAACCAATCACAAGTGACGTTAACCTGACGCTCAGACCTCCGCAGCCAATCGGAATCGTTTCCTTGACAATCAACTAGCAACGCGCTGCGCTTGGCGACTGTGTTTAGGGCATTAGCTGATTAGCAGGATTGTAGAAGCCGAACTCTAATCTTGTTGGACGGATTTGTGTTTTAGTATCAGTTATTTATTGCCAAACTGCAAAAATGAGCCTGTCTCTGAGGTAATTAAGACGTATTTTATCGCTAAGAGTTTATTTAGAGACTAGCTGTTGGTGTGTGGAGTATTAACTAACGTAGCCGGTGCATGTGAACAGTGTATGTTTATTATTAATAGCAACGATAACTAGCATTGCCTTACAAACAAGAGTACCACGCATTTACTTCATTTTATTGCTATGAAATTTACATATTTAAACGTTAACTGTCAAGTCACCTGCAATTTTGAGCATGATATGTTCTCTGGGACATTAAAATTCTGTGTAGGAAGGCAGGTAGCAAGTGTGTAGGCCTGTGATTGAATGGTTTATGAACTAATAGAAGATCAGAAGGAATAAGGTGATATATTTCCATACTTGTGCTATCAGGACTGACCTAACTGCTGATAAGAGTAAAAGAAAGAAAAGGAGAGAACTGACTGAGGAGCAGAAGGATGAAATCAAGGAGGCGTTCGAGCTCTTCGACACAGACAAGGATAAAGAAATAGATTATCATGAGTTAAAGGTAAAACACACACACACACACACACACACACACACACACACACACACACACACACGTGCTGTGTGCTCGTGCACTCATGCCACCCAAGAGTTTCTTCATCAGAACAGATTTGGTCTAGTCCGAACCTTAGCATTACATCACTAATGGATTATTGAGATGCTTTTATCAACTGTTCGGACTCGCATTCTCACGGCACCCATTCACTGCATATGAGCAGGCGTTGGTGAGCAAGTCATGTAATGCTAAATTTGTCCAAATCTGTTCAGATGAAGAAATAAACTCATCCACATCTTGGATGGCCAAAGGGTGTGTACATTTCCTGCAAATTAACATTTTTGGGCCAACTGTTTCTTTAATGTGTAAATATAACTAGTCTTAACAGATAAACAAAGACACTTAAAAACTGTCCTATCATAATAAAGCAAAAACACCAACAACAAATCTTTAAAAATAAAACCGTATTAGCTCAAACGTGCTGATATTTGGAATTTGTGTTCCAGGTGGCGATGAGAGCTCTGGGCTTTGAGGTGAAGAAAGTAGATGTGTTAAAGATCCTAAAAGACTATGACCGAGAAGGAACTGGGAAAATAACTTTTGAAGATTTCAAAGAAGTTGGTAAGTTGAATTTATTACTCACTAATCGGTCTTAGATATAGCTATGTTTCCATACATGTATTTTTTTTTGTTACTTTTGGGATGATGGAAATGCAAGATGTGAATAAACGTATATGCTCAACTGAGGCAGTACGTTTTCTTTATCCACTAAGAAACTATGATGGCAACAGATTTACCGAATAAACTGCTCGATGCTCAACACAAAACTCATGTGACTTTGCTGCAACAGATCATGTGATCGTATAACTGGACTAACCAGCCCACTGATCTCATAGCACAAACCATCTCAAATGTTGTTTCAATCATTCTGAAATGCCTGAACCAAAGTGTGTCACCAAAATATATTTAACAAAGTATCTACCAGAACTGTCTTGCATGATTACGTTCCCCAAAAACATCCTTCAAACGGAAGATAACATGACAACGTTTGTTACTGTGTTTCATCTGCATACTCCGAGGTGCACGTAACATAGGACAAAAGAGCCACAGGCTTCCCTGTTGCAGCAACTTTCATTTTTATTATTAATATTTTGCGCCAGTTTCCCTGGAAGTGGTGATTTTGTCATTTTGAACACATGGTATGGAAACTGCTTTATTTGCATATGTTTCATGTAGTATTCTCATTAGCTGCGTAAGATAAATGCACAACTTTAGAAGGAAACCTAGCTAATTAAATGCTTTGCAGAAATTATTTTGTTGAAATCAGGAACAGATTCCATGTTGGCCTGCTCATGAATATATGTAGCACAATAAATCTGCTTCTAGTGTCACTGCTTGAAATTCATTAACTTTTGTGCTTCAAACCAAGTATAACAATTTTCTTAAAGTGACGGACATGATATTGGAGCGAGACCCAAAAGAGGAAATTCTGAAGGCATTTAAACTTTTCGATGATGACGAAACGGGAAAGATAAGCCTGAGAAACCTGCGGCGAGTCGCTCGTGAACTGGGCGAAGACATGAGTGATGAAGACCTGCGAGCCATGATTGATGAATTTGACACTGACGGGGACGGAGAGAGTAAGTTGCTCGCTTTTTATCTAGGGAGAGGAAAAAAGTGCTATTTTTATTGCCTCTAATGAATGGAAGTAATTACTGTGCTTTTCCCAGTTGGCCCAAAGTGCTTTTCTCAATTAAGGCACAGCAAATTAATGTATTGCAGCCAACAAAAATGGGAACAGTGGAAATGAAGGCTGATTTGAAAGCTGTTTGTGTGTCTTTTGGCGTTGTGAAGAGCTGTATGTAATTTAATCAGCAAAATATTAATAATTGTCTGTGCTGTGAGTAAGTAGGTTAAAAGCAAAGGGAATTTAAGTGATCACATTTGTTCTTGGACTCTTTCAGTTAATCAAGATGAGTTCATCTCTATCATGACCGGCGACTCGTGAGCAGCTGGGACTCAAAGAAAATGTGCTGTAGGTCTGGCTGCACACACGCTGTGAAGAGCCAATCAATCTGACAGACTGATCTTATTCACGAGCAGTAAACCACATTTCAGATGTATGGAACGGTAGGTTCGATTGGTGCTTAAATCTGGAAAGACTCTTGAACTGAACTGGACATGAAGGACAAACAACATTTCAGGTCATGATTAGGTTGGTTAGATTTTTATAGGGATACTTTGTATTTTAAAATTGCAAATTTGTTATGTCCTCAATATTAATAGTTTGTACTGTAGCTGTTCATTTCACATTTGAAATAACATTTCAAAGTACTATTTATTGTAAATACTCAGTAAAAAAACAAACAAGCAGACATCATTTTCTTTGTCTCTTTTTTTGCTAGAGCACATGCATGCATGTATTAAATTAAATTATACTGCTATAGCGTGTTTATTCAGTGGATCCAGTTCTAAAGTGATTCCAGGTAATGTAGCTCAGTTGTTCAGAAACAGAATAGAATTATTAATTTTGATGCATCAGTGAATCATTTCTTTTTTTTTGTGATTAACTTTATTTATCATGTTTATTTGTATTTTTGCCCCTTCTTCCTCAATGTAGATTAATGGCGCATTTTGGTTGGTTTAAAAAGGGATTTCTCAGTCTTGGCCAATAGAGGGAGACATTATTCAAAGAAAAGTTGTTCTGCTGTTGTATTCATTGGTTTTTCAGAAAGACTGCAGTTGAATGTTGTTATAGTCAAGGGAAAAGAAATTTCTTTTCAAAAAGACCAAAACTTTTAATACTCAAATAAATGTAATCCTAAATAATACTCCTTAAACAACAAAAGGTATGACTATAATACCAACAGAATCCTTGCATAGTTAACGAAGCTCATGAAGAAAACGAATCTCAAAATAAATACTAGTTCAGAACTGTGTCAGAATTTCTGTGTGAATCAAACTCAAAAAACTTTTTCAAAGAGCCACTCGGGTTCATTGGAAAAGTTTGACATCTACAAAAGCTCCATGCCTTGGCCTGATCCTGGGCCAGATGTCTGCCTATGTGGGATCGATTCAGCTGTCAAGACGATGTGACAGTGAGATGACAGGAAGGCTTTAAATGGCTGAATGTGTTGAGCATCACCTCTTAAAACACTATCCAAAATTAAACATGTGACTGCAGCTCTGCAGAGGCTGACACCGATGACTCCAGGCGTATCTGTGCCGCTGTGAGGATAATTTGGTCAGTGTGTCTCTGTCTGGAAACAGAGGTGGTGCTGCATGAGGTAAGGACAGTCACCTACACAACATCAGCACAGAAATGGTTGTCATGGATACGGGTCAGTAGATAACAGATGGAAATAAACCCATGTGTGCTTTGTTTTTTACCTGATACATTGAAAACAACAAATCAGGCCACAAAGATGAGCAAAATTTGATTAATTCCAGTTGAAGTAAATCAAATAAGCAAAATATATATATTTGTATTTGGAGTGTATATATATATATATGTGTGTGTGTGTGTGTGTGTGTGTTTTCCCACTGAATTATATATGTATGTATGTATGTATGTATGTATGTATATATATATATATATATATATATATATATATATATATATATATATATATATATATATATATATATATATATATGTGTGTGTGTGTGTGTGTGTGTGTTTTCCCACTGAATTGAAATATTAAAATTTTTAAAACATATAAATGCATTCTTCATTAGTGCTTCATTAATAGCACTTAAAAAGTAATAGTTTATCCAAAAACATCAATGTTTTCTTGCCCTAAAATCACCCCAAAGCATTTATGACGTTCTTCTGTGTAATAAGGAGCATTGTAAATATTTTAAAACATAGAAAAGAATTAAGTCTCACATTTGATATTCAAACCCCTAACATCACAATCAGTTATGAGAGCAAGAACCAGTGCTGCTTGCTTTAATGGACATTAATCCAGGCACAAAAAGCCTTAATGTACCAATCAAAGTTGAATATAAATTAGCATGAATGAGATTTGTGAACTATGGTTTTCGGTGATTTTCATTCCTCACATATAGTTTAAATATGACTTCAGAAGTAGTCATAGTACTGGAGTACTGCTACAAGTTATTTGAAAAATTTTAAGATGAATAATTGCAGTTTTATATATATATATATATATATATATATATATATATATATATATATTTTTACTTATTTCTCAGTATTGTATATTTTAGTACATGAAATATATTTAGAAGAAAAAAAAAAGGTATATATAAACTTTATTTTTACTTATTTCTCAGTATTGTATATTTTAGTACATGAAATATATTTAGAAGAAAAAAAAAAGGTTCCTGAAATCACGCATAGAAAAACAATTATAAGATATTTTTAGAACAGTTTTTATAAATAGCACCAAAAACTGTAACTAAAGTTCATCTAGAGCTGAAATCCTCTGATGACGAAGTGTGGTCAAATGTCGTAATACGATACACTGAAAATCACTGCCGTGCTTTAGATGGGGGAAAAGTGAGGTTATAGGTCATTCTGTCATTACCATCAGGCCGTAGTGGCAGTAATGGCTTCCTTCTCAGTTGTCCAAAGAGTCTCCAGAGACAGGATTCTCTGTTAGATGAATGTTTCCAAAAACCCTGAGTGGACCACAGACGGACATCAATGTTCTCTTGTGTCAAAACTACAGGTTGATCGTATATCAGCCGCCGTCACGAGACGACATCTGAATCGCGGTATAATACTCTCAGATGGTTGCGATCAGATGGATTAGTTTGCTTTGCTAATTATACAGAGCAGTCATTCATAATAAAGAAGTCAATAGTACCGCCTAGGCGTTCGCCCTCTAATTTTGGCTTTGAGGGTCCTGTAACGACTGTAATTTGGAGCATATTTAACTTTACTGTATCTTAAGTCGAAGCCACACGATCATGGCCTACTCGTACAAATTTCAAAAACCTTCTAAGACGTTTCCCCCACACATGGTAATTTAAACTTGGAGGGAACCATTTGTTAAAAAGACTGGCGTATCCATCCATTTTAAGTTTATTTATAGAGTGTATACGATCCAATTACTATCGCTCGAACACAAGTTCATCCATTTTAGAAGCGCCACAAATTTCTCCAGTGAATAAATCTGCATTTTTGAGGGTGACATTTTGGCCCTGTGATGTCCGTCTTCCTTGTTATGCGTTGCTTGTATTGTGCTGAGCAAGTAAATCTGGACCTCAGGGCGAGGTTTTCCGTGACCTCCAGCGTTTAAGGGTTTTCTATGGCTCTGGTTGGTCTGCAGAGGGTCACGTGATTGCTGATAGCAGCTCATCATGTCTAACAGGCTGTAGGTCAGGATAAGAGATGTCTTCTGTCCCTGAGCTCTATGGGAAGAGATGCCGGGATCTGTCACCTCAGCCGTTCCCACGAACTCGGCTTTGCCCATGGGGGCTTCGAGAGCTTCACTGGGAATCTGTGAGACTGTCACAGCTACGTCTTCACTTTTGTTGGCTGGTTTGGTGGTTAAGGGAATACAGTCTTATGGTGGCTGGCAGGAGTTGAAACCCTAGAGTATTTCCAGGCACGCTGCTCATTAGCACTTACGGCAGGCTACATAAAAGGCGATGAGATAATCAACCACCAGGTTTATGATGTTAGATAATGAGCATAGACTCCGTTTGTTTACTACTTGTTTGATGATTTGAATCCAATGTCCAAAATGGGTAAAAAGTAGTGCTGTCAAATGATTAATCGTGATTAATTGCATCCAAAATAAGTTTTTGTTTACACAATATGTGTCTATACTCTGTATATTTATTATGTAGATATAAATACAAACACAAGCATGTATGTATTTAAGAAAAATAAGTTATGTTTATATATTGAAATAAAATATAAGAATTCAAATGTAAATATTTTTAAATATATACAGTATGTGTATTTATAAATATACACACTACACATGCATATATTATGTAAACAATCTTTTTTGTATGCGATTAATCGTTTGACAGCACTAGTGAAAAGCTTATTTTTTTACTGAATTTTTCTTGTTTCATAAAATGTAAAAAAAAAAAACCTTAATTATTTCAAACTTTTCATTGCGAGTATCTAGATATTTGGAAAAATACTTTGACCCAGTCCTCATATTTGAAGTGCTTTTCACATTCCTAATGATATTGCTATTCATGCAGATTTGTTTAGCTTTTTAGGCTTTGAACGAGCAGTGCTTGTTTGGACCCGCTGTCTTTTATAATAGGGAGGACGAATGTGTGTTTCGAGTCCGGTGAAGCTAGGAGCCGTCCCACTTCTACTTAATCTCTCTCTCCCTGGCCCGGCCTCGTACCCATCCACTAATGTGTCTGGCCTTTTCTAAACCTACTCAAGGTCAGATCCAATGTTGATTTTAAAACGCTGCATCTGATGATTACTGGGGGATTAAAGGCGGGAGAAAATAGTCAGATGACGAGCGTTGCGATTGAGACGGGGGTGAAGCGGCACAAGTTATATGCCTTTGGAGCTGGCACATGCTCAGCTGTTGGAGACTGGACCACTTTTCCAGCCAATGTGTGAGTCATTCAGTAGAGATGCACCAGAAATAAACAGCCTCTCTGTTCTTCCTGGTTACAGGCAGGTCCCGCTCCCTCATGTGGTTTGTGTTTGGGTGCTGGTGGTCTGGTGGGGTCTGAACGGGGAAGCCTTGATGTGAAAAACAGGAGCAGAGCAGCAGTTTGGGGTTTGAAAGATGTCGTGTTTAGGCAGGGCAGCTGACCCAATTTAATATCATGTGTTTGGACTGGTGAACTGAAAGTGTTCGCCGGCCGTTTGAGGCCAAGAAATGTGTATTCAAGCCAAAAATAGTGCACACCAGACTGACCCTCTTAATACGCATTCCTGGTCATATTGTGAACCATTATCCATGTTATTCCACAGGGAAAAATATGTTTGTCTTCATAATCTTTCTCTTGCTCCCCCTCTAAAAACAACTTTCCATGTTGGCTGACTTTTTTGTACACCCACTTTTCACAATCCAATTAATTCAAAATCCTAGCCTAGATTTTAATACCCTTTTTCAACTCAGAAATGTCATATTTTGTATCTTTTTTTTTATTTTTATAAAATTATTTATATTTTATATTTATTATATAGTTGATGTAATTTTGCATATATATATATATATATATATATATAATTCTAGTTAATACATACTGTATATTCAACAATTATACTTGTTTAATTTACAGTATGATAGAATTTTAACATTTATATTTAATTTATAATTGTAATTTTGCATATATATATATATATATATATATATATATATATATATATATATATATATATATATATATATATATATACAATACAATTCTTCTTAATTCTATTTTAAATATAAAATAATATTAAAATTACAGCAAACTATACTGCAATTATATGCTTAAAATATATAGATTTGTTTGTCTCAGTGTTTTAATTTTAAAATATAAAATGTAACAATTTAAATTAAAATAAAATTTTACATTGTTATAAAAATGACATCAATAAATATAAACTATTTATTTATTATGTGAATGTGTGTATATATTGAAGGAAAAATACCATAATAAATAAAATGTAACCTTAGATTTTAATATTATAATTTATGCCAAATGGGCTGTGAACAAGAAACTGACTAGTCATTTCTAAAAGTTTCTCACCTTTTTCTTTTGTCACTTTTGAGGAACCAGTTGTCTGCTGTGAAATGTCTCATTGAGAATGGCAAAATGATTGTTATAGAACAGATAATTGGTGGTAAATTGGTGTATAATTGCTGAAGTTTGTATTCTAGATGCCAGTGAGCGGCACAAGCGTGGAAGCTGTCCACAGGATTGTGGCGCCACTGCGTGACTGTGGTTAGACAGCCTGACCGCTCTGATTTCTCTGAGCCAGGATAACAATATTTCATATATATACTTACCATCGCGGTGGCACCCTTTAAAAAGACGTATTGTCTTGAGAACAATCGCCGCCCACTATAGACTGCCGTCTTGCTGCGAGGAGCCAAAGGAGTGGGCTCTGTTTCACAAACTTTCAGCTACAGAAAAGGCAGCCGTCCCATCGGCAGAATAACAACACTCCCACTGGGGAAATGGGAAATGGGGCTTTTGGAGTGCAGTGACTCGCATGAACCCTGCCATGCTATTGTCTGCTAATCCAAAATGGCCAACGTGGAATCTGTTCCACGAAATCTACTTTTTTGATGATGGAAATTTGGCTACTCTATAGCTAAAATGGGTGTTTTAAAGACTATCAGAATTGTTTTGTTTTGCATTATAAGCCTAGACGACCTGGTGAATTGAATGTGAACACAATGACCCCAAAAGTACTTGGACACGTACACCATTTAAAAGTTTGGTGCCTATACGAGTTTTTAAATGTTTTGAAATAAGTCTCTTTTGCTTACCATAGCTGCATTTATTTGATCAATAATATTGTGAAATATTTTTACGATTTAAAATAACTGTTGTCTGTTTGAATATATTTTATAATGTAATTTATTCCTGTGATGCAAAGCTGAATTTTCAGCATCATTACTCCAGTCTTCAGTGTCACATGATCCTTCAAAAAACAATAAAATACTCATATTATACTCAAAAAAAACATCTCATAATAAAAATTTAAAAAACATTTGCTCTATAAAATTTCTGTTAAAAAATCTATAAATCCAACACAGAATAAATAAATATATCAACACAAAGTTCAAATGTATTTTTGTAATCCAACACACGAAAAAAAAAAAAATATATCAACCCAGAGTTCTGTCTTTGATCGCAAATGAGTTTACATCTTGCGATTCTGTTTTATTTTTTTTGTTTGTTATGTTTTGTTTTGTTTTTTTCGCTACGGAATAAATAAAAAATTATATATATATATATATATATATATATATATATATATATATATATATATATATATATATATATATATATATATATATATATATATATAGATATTTTTTTTCTTATAAACAATCCAAACTTTTCAATTAAACAAGCTTCCATTAAAAAAAACAAAAACAAATAAATAAATAATAAAAAACTGCATTAAACAATCCTCCAAAAAAAAAAATAATTAAAAAAAATTAAATAAGAAAACAGCATTTATTTACTTATTCTTGTAAGATTGTTACATTATAAATGTATATCACTTTTATTTATTTTTATTTAATGCATCCTTGCTGGATAAATAAACTAATTTATAATTAAAATTTAAAAAAAGTTGCATGTAAAAATAGTTACAGTATGTCATTGCATTAGATAACAAATTCATTTATATTACATTTATTTTAAGTGAAATATTTCACAAAATACATTAATTTAACCAATGTTTTAAAAAAAGCGTTGCTTTAGTGGAACTTTTCACCTGTTGCTTAACAGTCACTGCGAAAATGCAAAAATGAGTTTTGCTTTCAGCTTTTCCTTGCAAATGCGCTTGATTTGATATTATATAACGCAATGCCATTTATATGTTATATGGCTCAAGTGTCCAAATACTTTTTGGGGTCACTGTAGATCACTCCAGTTTGACCTTTGACCTTGCATTGCTGAGTGATGTCAGTCATGCAGTCTTTCAGTAGAGGTCACCCTTTATTCAGATCCATGTGTCCCGCAGAACAAGGGTTCCTCCATGTGAAGCGTGTTCACGATCGTGCCGTACAGGCCCTGGGTTGTGGTTTACGGCTATGTAAAGAATAAATGAAAAGAAAAGAAAAGCAAACATCAGAAAAAAAACCTCCATTGCCCAAAAAAAAACACAAATTCCACAGGCTGTACATTTGTTACACTGCTCTCACAACACTGCTAACCATTCAGTTGTAAACAAAGGAGTATCTGACTCGCACCATAAGACGGCTCATAATTCTCTTCACACTCATGTGGTTGATTTGGTCATTTGGGGATCAACAAAGAATTATGCGCTCTCTCTTTTAAGGAAAATGGACTCCAAACGGTCACAGACAGATAAATAAAGACACAATAGTTTATTTTAGTAAAGTGCTGCCTGCTAAGTGTAGAATCTCAATTTTATGGATCGAACTTAAGAATCACATTTGTATAGAGTGACTACAAACACTGACTAGAGTCTTGCAATGCAGAGTCTCAGGTGGAAGTTTTGGAAATGTGATGCTGTTTTGGATTTAAGTATAATTACTGTAGTTTTATAAAAATATAACTTTTATATTCAAATAATTCTCACACACATAAATTATATTAATATAAAAGCTAAATGATAAATATATTAAATATTGAAATTCTAATATATAATGTAATATATATATATATATATATATATAAACATAATATATATATATATATATATATATATATATATATATATAAACATAACATATACTTTATATATTAAATAATTTATAAATATTATATATTTATATAATATAAAAAAATTCCATACCTATGTATATATCTATTCTCTGTATACTCTAATTGTATGTGTGCTTATTTTGCTTATATTGTCTCTAAATATATATTTTTTAATTCATATATAATGTTATATTTGATAAACAATTGATGTATTTTATAATAATATATACCCTCCGTTCTTTATTCATCCACATAAATTATATACAACAACAAATCTTGAAAGAAAAATACAATAATAAATATTAAATATATAAATAAGCCTAGCTGCTCTCAGTTGGATGCTGCTATCCCTCATTAAATTGTGCTCTGGGAGGGAACAGGACCTCTTCCCAAATTAACCAGCGCAGTCTGGAGCTGATGGGAAAAGCCATTATGCGACACAAACGGCAAGTTTCAATGTTCTTTGTAGCTCAGTAAAACATTACATTCCAAGAAATAATTACGTGAAATGGCTCAATTTAGAGGGATAATTACTTATTCTTTGACTTCCAATTTTAGAGCGGAACATGCAAAACAAAAGAAAATACTGTACATCAGGCCGCAACGGCTCGAAATTAAAATGTTCCATTGCATATGAAAACCTTTCTGTGTCCGTCTCCCTTCACCCAACACATACTGTACAAACGTATTTGAATGATTCAAATCTTGTCCTTACCGTGACAGAGATTTAAATAGTTAACAGTTAAATAGAAAACAAATATTGCATGCTGATGACAAAAAACGAATTCAGGCCAAGCTGATGACACAAGCTGATTATGATATGGTCACGCTTGGGTCTCAAAGCAAACAAAGCCGTTACTATAGCACATTCAAATAGTCCAATATGTCACTGAATCTCTGTTGAGCTTATCTGTCTGAAGCAGTCTATTTGTTAACAATCTCAAGATGTGTCCAGGCTTTCTATCTGAATGCTCTGGCCGTCTGATGGCAAAACTTATCTATTGTAAACACTCAATACAGATAAAGTCAACCGTAAGCTGTCTGCTTCAAATCTGTACGCTAACTTTCTCACACTGTCAGATATGTGATGGGTTTCCCACAGCTTTGTTAGCCTTTGCTACATTTGTAAACTCAACTAACAACTGAAAACGTCAAAACTTTTGGTTGGGTTGCTAAGCAACTAAAGATTGTTTAGCAACACAAGGAGCTGCAGACCTCGTTCTTCCATCGTTATGTTTGATTTTCCAATCCAACTTCAGGCCATGGGCATTATTTACCTCTTGAATATAGAGTACTGCAGCAGTGATGACACATTTTTGTAGGTCAAACCAGTTCACAAAACCCTGGTTTCCCCAACAAGAAAACAATAGCATTTTTCCACTGGCTTTTAGATTATTACGAGAAATAAGCTCTGTGACCAACAAAATTTTATGATTCTTACATGTTCTGTTCATCATGGTAATCTTCATAGATGAACACACTTTTATGAATTCTGTAGGCACTAATATGCTGTAGCAAATTATTTTTTTGATATAAAGAAAATAAAGACTAGGGATACATTTAAAAAAATCAGTCTTTCTACTTACAAGTTTAATTTATTGGTGTTTCTTTTCAACACCAACAAGTTTTCAGTGTATTAGAGACTGAATTTATGTTTGCTTTAGTTCATAATTCTGGACTTTTTGATTGTGTGATTTAAATCTAGAAGTTCCTTGGAATAAAGAAGAACCTAAATTCACCTTTATTTATATACAATAGAGATTCTTTCAAAGCAGTTTCATAGTAATAAAGAAGAAAATAACAGAATCAATGATGCAAACTTCTTTAAATATGTAAGCAGGCATCAAATGTGTTGTTTTTCATCTCAAATGAGTTTTGTCAGTGCAGTCAAATCCATAATAATAATGAATATTAAAGTCTTTGAAAGCCCTTTATTGTGGTCAAGATGTTAAATGTGAATGCAGGAGGAAGTAGTGCATTGCCTACTTGTGTGTTTACAGATTTCTGCATCCCTGTTTACTGAGCGTTGGTCCGTGTTGTCCTGGGGCTGGGTCACTTTAATGCCCTTGCTGAGGCCTGTGAGCCATTAGTCCAGCTATGTGACCATATGTGAACACTTGGCCCTTTGACATGCCAGTGGCCTGCTCTCCAAAAGATGTACGGAGCAGTTTCCACTCTCCGCTTCCAGTGTTTAAAGGCGCCAAACCGTATCTGTGTGAATATCAGGTGCAATTGTTCGGGAACAGTCTGTTAAAGTTAGGGTTAAGGATTTTTCAAAACCCTTGACACCATATATTTCCATTCTGAAAAAAAGATTTTTTCAGAAGAAAATATACAGTATTGCTCATAGTTAGCTCATGTTAACTAATGCATTAACTTATGGTAACAAATGAAACCTAAATAAATTAAAACGAATAAAACTAATAAAAAGCAAACACACACAATCGTTAAAATGAAAACTGAAATAATACATAATTAAAATATTAATTAAAACTAAAGTAGTATCTCTGTGAGATACTAAATTATACAAAAACTAAATCTTTTTCATTCTTAAGTGACTTATTTCTTTTTATAAAATGTGTGAAAAAAAAAAAAAAAAGAAAAAACTGGTCAAGCACTACTGATCACAATGATCCAGTCCTTGAGCGGAAACATTTCATATGGCCACCAGCACATATTGGCTCAGACATGAGTGCACCACCTGTTTCTGTGGTTTGTTGCTACTGTACCTGTTGTTTCTGTTGACCCAGGCTGACACTTCAAAGTCCTGCTTCACATTGCTGACATGCTAGCCTGTTCTTGCAAGCATTCTTACATGAATGCACTGCAGACAGCTGAGGCCAGTATAAACTTCATAATGGATCGACGTTGGAATTAGCTTAAGTCTTTCAGAGGAACTGTGAATGCAGTTTGACAAATGCTAGCTGATAATGACAATGGAAAATGTCTGTCATATGTTGTCCTTTGCTGCATGGCACACTGGAATACCACTCTGAAATCTGGATTTTGGGACTCCTTTATTGCTGCATTTATTTGATCAAAAATACAGTAAAATCAGTAATGTTGTAAAAACTAATAACAATTTATAAGAATTGTTTTCTATTTGAATATATTAGTGCTGTCAAACGCTTAATCGCGATTAATCGCATCCAAAATAAAAGTTTGCATAATATGTGTGTGTGTACCATATAAAGACACACGTACAGCATTTTGAAAATATTTATATGTATATATTTATATTAATATAAATTCTATAATATATAAATATATTTAATATATAAACGTATTTTTTTTCTTAAATATACATGCATGTGTGTGTATTTATATATACATAATAAATATACACAGTACACACACATATATATTATGTAAACAAAAACTTTTATTTTGGATGCGTTTAATCGTGATTAATCGTTTGTCAGCACTAGAATATCTTTGAAAATGTAATTTATTGCTGGAATCCAAATTTCACAAATAGCTTAGGGACATAATTCGGGGGCAGCTGTGGCCGAATGGTTAGAGATTTGGACTTGTAACCCGAAGGTTGCAGGTTTGAGTCTTGGTGCTGACAGGAGTTGTAGGTGGGAGGGAGTGAATGAACAGCGCTCTCTTCCACCCTCAATACCCATGGCTGAAGTGCCCTTGAGCAAGGCACTGAACCCCCAGTTGCTCCCCGGGCGCTGGATATATAGCTGCCCACTGCTCCGGGTGTGTTCACGGTGTGTTCACTTCTCACTGCTGTGTGTGTGCACATGGATGGGTTAAATGCAGAGCACCAATTCCGAGTATGGGTTACCATACTTGGCAAATGTCACAACTTTCTTTCTTTCTTTCTTTCTTTCTTTCTTTCTTTCTTTCTTTCTTTCTTTCTTTCTTTCTTTCATAAGTCAGACATTGAAGTGCTGTTTTTGTCACTCTTCTGAGTGACAACGAACCCACACAGAGAAATTTTGGTCAGATTTTTTTTTTTTATGTTCCTTTCTTTCTGTTTTAAAGATGTTTTCTTTGGATTGTTTGAATACTCAAAAAGAGAATATAGGAAAATATAACTTGAGCTAGATTTCACATTCATTAACAAAAATCTCTAAATCATGACTCATGATTCTAAATCTCTATTTTCTTTATTCAAGTACTGTATATGGAAACTAAAGTTCTGTTAATCCTAAAGGTTTTTTATGCTACCATAATTTAACCATGGTATTTGAAGTAAGAGTTGAAGTAAAAGTTGTATTTGTGTATTTTTTCTTTCTTTCTTTTATTTTTATAACTGTACTGTCTTAATGGTTTGATATTCTGTACATTTTTAATAAAAAAAAAGAAATCAGAAAAAAAAGATTCACAATACGCACTCCAAAGTCACAATTTGAATCAAAAGATTCACAAACCTGCTCGAAGTCCCGATCTGAATCAAAAGATTCACGATACACACTCCGAAGTCCTGATCTGAATTAAGTGATCAGCGAACCTGCACTAAAGTCCCGATCTGAATCAAAATGATTTGCAATCCGTGCTCCGAAGTTCAAGTCTGAAACAAAAGATTGGTGAACCTACTCCAAAGTAGTTTTGATATAAATCATATTATTCACAATCCGCGCTCTGTAGTACCTATCTGAATAATCACATAAGATTCAAACAAAGTTATTTGTTTATTTGTCTGTTATTTACTTGGCAGTGTATGGGACAGTCACAGGCCTCCCGGTTTTCATCCAAAATATCTTAAATTGTGTTCCGAAGATGAACAAAGCTTTTACGGGTTTGGAACGACATGGGAGTAAGTGATTAATGACTAAATTTTTATTTTGGGGTGGAGTATCCTTTTAATATGACGAGCTGCACCTGAAAATGCACATTAGATGTAAACATTGTGCATTATGATTGAGTTTAGCCTAATTAACTATATTTTTAATTGTTGACCACAGAAGTTCAGTTAATGACAGTTCAATAGGACATCATTTGAAAGCATCCAGTCGTCTCATACCATTGAAGTGAATGTTAAATTTATCAGTATGTATTGTACATTTTTTTTTGAGAAATTATTGTATCTGATTGTATTAGTCTAGAGTATTAGTCAATGTAAAAAGAGCAAATGGGAGAAGCAGAAAAGAGCACAAGAGCATAAAAACATAACTGTGCACGTATAAACACTTTGGCTACGTTATATGTTCTTACTCATTCCATGTATTAAATGTACATCCTTTAGCATATTTACTTAAAATTTTTAGGAAATATCAATGGTATGATCTATTTCAGATGCGGCCGATATTGCAACATCAGTGGTTTGATACACATATGTTTAACTGTTTGATCAAAATGATTGCTAGGGACAATATAGCAGTCACTGGATATTGGTACTAAATATGCCCTTGATATAAACTGCTTTATATATTCTGTCCCACCATGTCGCATCAATATGTATTTTTAACAGTATTGAAGTAGTGCTAATTTCCCAATTTTGGCTTTCGTAGGATGGATCTAGTGCTGGCACAGATCTCAAGAAAACGTCTGTGCTGAGATATGCTGAGAACTAAAGATGAAACAGACGAGCACAGAGCCGTTAAGGAAGCCATCTGTTCTCTGTAAGAGGAAATCAAGTCGTCGGATGATAAACAGTTGGAACGTGTCGCGAGGCTTGTTCATACACACTATCAGAGAATGAGATGGGAGAAAAAAACAGCACCTGTCACTCACTCTGATAGCGTCTATCTCACTGGAGAAGTGTCTGGAGCCCTGTGTGGTCTTTCTAATGGACTCCCTGCTCTTGTGTGATGCTAACCAGCCTTAACCACGTCTGTGTGCTGTCTGTCTCTTTGCCAACAGTTGGTCTGAACTGGAAGCAGCAGAGGTTTGGTGAAAAACACCAAATGACAACTGCCTTTTTCTTGGCAGATTTGAAAAGCACAACTTTCTGTGGCTTGTATAATATGTGTTATGTTGGTTTTAGTTTTGTGGACTCTGTAGAATTAAAAGCAAGGATGCATAACATATCGGTAATCGGTTATCATATATTATATAAAACATTTTATATAAATATTTTTTTTTATGTATTTATACAAAATAGCATAGAATTTTAATATCAACTATTTAGTTATGAAAACAATTATCTGCTTATCAGTATTGCCCAGAATTTTAATATTGATACAGTATTGATCCATTAGATCTTAATTTTAGGAAATTTATCAACAATAATTTTTTATTATTGCAAAATAATAATTGTTTTCCTAAATG
This sequence comes from Cyprinus carpio, assembly GCF_018340385.1. Classification (NCBI taxonomy): domain Eukaryota; kingdom Metazoa; phylum Chordata; class Actinopteri; order Cypriniformes; family Cyprinidae; genus Cyprinus; species Cyprinus carpio. Next base: position 20,070,567 of record NC_056606.1, on the reverse strand, counting down.
TTTCCCCTTGTTTTATTGGTACGTATTTTTATTTAATATTTAATATTAATAGTATTAATTTTTATTTTATTTTTTATTAAAGGGACAGTTGGAAATGAACTGTTGAAAATGAAAATTCTCATCATTTTTGTCATGTATCTTTTTTGTGTTCATACAATCAGGGTTATTATTGCAAAAATAATAATTGTTAATTTTATTTTGTTAATATATAATATTAATATTAATTAGTATCATTTTTAAATAAAGTAGAGTGCAGATGGACAGTTGAAATGGAAAATCCTGTCATCATTTTCATCATGTCTCACTTTTATTTTTATTTTTTTTTGGTCCATACAAACAGGTTTATAATTGTTATAAAAAATAAACATTTAAACATTTTTGTTATTGAAATAAAATAAAATATAAATATTAGATGAAAAAAATATAAACGTATTCAGTTATTCGCAAAGGCAAGGCAGCATTTCTAATTTTCATTTCGTTTAAGTTAAAATACTAAAATTACTAAAATAAATGAAAACTAAAACTGAAATAAAATAAAATCTAAAAAGTAATATTTAAAATAAACAAATAAATATGACAAAAAGCACAACAAAATAGCTAAAAATGTAATAAAATGAAAATTTAATGTATAAAATAAAAGCTAATTCAAAATATTAATCAAAACTATAATAGCAGCCTGTATGAATAAATAAATGTTCAAAATGTCTTGTTTTGTGTTCCACAGAAAAAAAAAAAGAAAAGAAAAAAAATCATACGGTTTGGAACAATATGAGGTTAGTAAAGGTGAACTATTCCTTTAATACCTTTAATATTGTTTCTATGAACTATGAAAATCCTGCTATCAAGACAAACACTCAGTATCCTGTGGATGGCAGAATGGGAAATGTTCTGGACAGACTTTGTCACCGTAAGATTGCATCAGTCACACAGTTGGAACATTCTGTCACCGTTCCCCTGGATGTGTGAGTCGTTTTCATGCGCTCAACTGTCACATGACGGTCATGATGGAGATAAATAAGGGAAACTGCAAACTATAATCTAAGAAACTGTGAGAAAACCACAGTGCATTTGTCAAAACGGTCTAGATTGTGACCTGTCCAGAGCGCAGAAGTCTAATTATGAAAGTAGGGCAGATTGTGATGCTGGTGGGGCCATTTGGAGTGGTCTGCGGTGGGAGTCGTTCATTAGAGAGGCTCGGCTGCTGCAGATATCCACGTCGATGACTGTGGCTGTGTGGTTTCTTTGTTTTGGATGATTCCAGTCTCAGGTGACACAGATCAGGCACTATTAAATGATTCTTCCGACCACAGTTTTCTTTGGCGGAGGCCTTGACTTGAAGCATGAGGCTGGACATGCGTCTTTTCCACACCGTGGCACGGCTCCATTCATTTGTGCTCTGCTTCTTTGGATTGTGGTGGAAAAAAATCTTTCCTCTTTTGAAACTGAGACTCATACACATGAGCGAAACAAACCATACGTACCTTGTGTGATGTGTTCCAGTATGATGTCGGTCAAATGGTGTTTAGTTTGTTCTCTACAAAGAAATCAACAGATGTTGTGGAGAAGCTCCAAAGACTTAGTTTGCTTGTGAAGCTTAAATATTCAGATCATTTGGACAGGATTTGCAGCATTATTATTTTTAAAATGCAATTGTGGATGCATGCTGTATCAAAAATAAAGGTTCCAGAAGGAGAGCCATAGAAAAATCATTTTTGGTTTCAGTGATAAGTTCTTAAAATATTTTTTTTTTCCAACCTTAAACTATTAAAAATAAAGGATCCAAAAGGGTGTTTTCGCAAAAATACTCTTAAAGATATAGGTTCCAAAAAGTGATGCTATAGAAGAACCATCTGGGTTCTCCAAAGAACCTTTCAGTAAACAGAACAATTTTTATATATATATATATATAATGTGAAGAACATTTTAATGATCTGCAGAATACTTTTCTATTATAAAGAACATTTTGTACAAAGAAGTTCCATGGACAGTAAAGGTTTTTTATGGAACCGTAGATGCCAATAAAGAACCTTTATTTTTTAAAGTGAACACCATAGAGAACCACTTTGGGTTCCGCAAAGAACCTTTGAGTGAATGATTCTTAAAAGAACCATTTTTTCTCGGTGTGAAGAACATCTAAAGAAACTTATTCCACTGTAAAGAACCTTTCGGCCAGTGGAAAGTTTCCATGGATGTTAAAGGTTCTTCATGGAACCAAAGATGTGAGAAGAAATTTTTAATGATCTGAAAAACCTTTTTCCAAAGGTTCCGTTGATGTTGACGGTTCTTCATGGAACCATCTAAACCAATAATATATAAATATGTTTGTTAGACGTTGTCTGGGAAATGCTGGCGAGCTGTGTTGAAGTCTCCAGGGCATCTTAGCGCAGCAGGTGAAGCCCCTCTCACAGCAGATAAGGAATCTCAGAAATATGCGACGGACTCCAGGCATGCGCGGCAGCTCCACAGCAGGAGATTACTTTACACTCCATCATGGCTTTCACAGTAACTCAATCCACTGAACAGCAAAGACAAGCCCCTAAGTGCAGAGATATTAGTGCCTGCCAATTCCCATCATGCACCGTTATCACAGATTCTGAACAGAAGCTGCTTGCTGAAAATTAGCACTTGGTGTAATTGTCTAGAGGTAGACTGAAAACAGGTTTTGACAATAAATGATAAAACTGCATGCTTTACACTTTAAAAAGCTGTTGGATTCAAAATACAGTGGTCCATTTTATGCTGGTGGTCATGTTTATCACTGAACCTCCACTATCCAGATACCTTTGGTTTCCGAATAAATTGAAGGTGACAAATATGACTGTAATTATCGTAATTAAGTATAACAATACAAATATTATTGTAATGGCAAAAACCTGTTAATTGGTTAAAAGTTTCCTTACTCTAAAAACTGTAATAGATCTTATGGGACACTTCATGTAATTTTACAATAAAATACTGTTTAATGTACAATTTTCAGAAGTTTTCAGAAATGTTATTATAAACTAAAAAAAAAAGATTTCAGTTTTTCAGTTAATGAAATAATATCCTTTAATTTACTGTAAATTTACTTAATTTTCCTACCATATTTCTTGTTAAACTTCTGGCAACCACAGCTTCTGGGTTATTACCATAAATTTCATTTTTAATTTTATTTAATTTTATTATTATTTTCTTTATTTTTATTTTATTTTATTTTTTTACAGTGTAGGTTATTTCTACAGTGTGCAGTCTGTATAGGGTCCTTCTCTTTATTTGATATTATATGTTCAGTAATTGTCCAAATATTTTCTGTATGAATAATTTAACTCATCTTAGTGATTCAGTTTCTCTTGTGAATCAGATTTTTGAAGTAAACATAAGAACTCTCTTTTTTTTTGTTTTAAAGGAATTGTTTATAATGAAACGCAAAATTTAGTCACTCAAAGCTGTATTTTTATTTATTTATTTTTTTCAGTGGCACATCAATGGTGAAATTTTGAAGAGAAATCTGGCTGCTCATTTCCATATGTATGAACTTTTAGGATACTTTCATGTAATATTAGAGGTAATTTACTATTATTTTCATACAAATAAGAAGTTGGAATATTCTTCCAAAATTCACCTTTTATGTTGCACGGTAGAATTAAATTCAGCTTTGGAAATGGTGACAGATTTTTCATTTTCCGTGGGAACTATTCCTTTTACATTTTTGTCTGAGGTTCGTTTCTTCCCGTCAGATAATTGAACCATTAATCGGGGGCTGAAGATAAGGCCTCTAATCAGAACCACATTAGCTAGTACTTCCTGCTGTCATGTGGCCTCATGGATGAAGTCCTGCCCATCATCCAAGGGTCATCAGGGGCCGCGACCCCTAGCTGTGATCCCTCAGGCCCTGGATAATGGCTCCACTGCAGGATGGTCAGACGTCGGGGAGTGTCCCAGTGATTTCCTAAAAAAGGTGACTTGTGTGCTAATTAAGACCGATGGAAATCCATTTTCCCTGCAGTAGGTCTTAAAAACATTGTTTGAATTTGATTGAGGCTGAAGCAAATTCTCCTTCATTTTAAGATTTTCTGCATGAAATGCACTGGCATCCACAAGCCGGAAAAGATAAGGCTCTGTTTGTTAACGAAAACGCGTTGTAGTTGTTTTGATTACCTGGTGGGTTCTCGGCGGACTTACTTTAGGCCACAGTTTACTCAGCGCCAAAGAAAGAATTGTGTGTGTTTCATATGATGAACACTGTCCAGATGTTTAAGATCCTGTCAAAAGCACTTGGTGGAAAAGTGACGAGAACGAGCGAATGTTTACTTTGCACTTTCTGGAGGATGCCGTTAGAAAAATTTAATCCGAATCAAATTACGATCTGGCACGTATATTCTTTCAGCACGGTTGTATTTAGCATATTAGTAGAGAGCTGCTTTTATAAATGACACATTAAATGTACCATGAAAAGCCCGTGAAATCCAGGACATGTGATGCAATCGGAATACTCACAAAGTACCTCAGGAACGCACACATCCTGTTAGTGGCAGTTCCATAATTTCGAGCTGTGCAAACACGTAGAAAGGAAAGAAAAGCACAAGTTGTCTGGGCTCTGAAAATGATGGGCCGAACTGACAGTGCATCATTTTATGCCATGAATATGAGTATTCAGCTGATGCCTCCAAATGAACTGTGAACAAAAAGCTATTG
>NC_056606.1:19675893-19760893 GCF_018340385.1 Cyprinus carpio | reverse complement strand
ACTGTAATGAAATATACAAAATGTAATTCATTTTATTTTAGCTAGTTGCAAAGCAAATTGTATATACAGTAATTTTATGTATAATTCTTTCATATTATTTGTATCAAATCCTTGCAAAAGTATTGAAAAAATATAAAAGAAACCTTATATTTTACTCTGTGTGTACACCATTGCATGATTGTTTCAGGGTTATTATTGTAAATTAAAACAAAAACAAAAAATAGTTACTTAAAAGTTGACTGAAATAAAATAAAATACATAAAAACTTATTTTATTTCTGATTGTTGTCAAGCAAACTGCATATATACTTTACTTTTTTTGTATTTTTTTTGTATTATTTATCTAACGTATTGCAAAACGTGTTGAAACAAATTATTGAATGATTGTCACAGGGTTATTACTGTTATCAAAATTAAAAAAAAATAATCTTATTTTTATAGTATAAGTACTAAACAATTATACAAACTAAAGTAAAGCTAATAAATAAAAGTTAATAAATACCAAATAGGCATATTAAAAAATGAAACTAATAAACAAAAACAGAAGCTATAATACTGTAGTATATCAATGATACTAATATAACACAGGATTTTGTATATTAAAGGAATAGTTCAACCCCCAATTTTTTTTTTATTAATTTTTTTTTTTACCCGGTTTGACTATTTCTTCTGTGGAACACAAATGAAGATCTATTGCAGAACATCCAGAGTGCTCTTTTCCATAATGGTGGCTGTCAAGCTCCAAAAAAAATGTTCCACGGAAGAAAGAAAATCATACGGGTTTTGAACGACATGAGGGTGAGTAAATGACGACAGAATCCTCATTTCTTTTTCCTTTTTTTTTCTTTCTTTTTTTTTTTGTGATCTAACCCTTTAAAGTACGTTGGCCATGTGTTAGCGGAGTGCTGTAGCGTTACAGATGAGCTTCAGGCCAGCGGGAGGGCTCGGGGACCACACATGTGCGGAACAAGCTGGAGGATGTTGAAGTCGAGATGATTCCAGGGGAACGAGAGCAGAAGAGCAGCAGATGCATTATTAAAGGCACTGCATCCGCATTCCACTCCATTCCAGCCTCTCATCTTTAACTTTCTCTACACTCCCACTCTCTCCTCTCTAAGAACACTGAGGCGTGTCATTTCTCACTCAAAGATGCTATTGTCCCCTGAGACGTCCTGTCTTGCCCTTAAAATGTGTTCTCAAAGCAGCACCTAATTCCCAGCTGGCCCTCGCCCTCCAGTGCCCCGTGACTGATGGCATGACCTAATGTTACTTTTTCTCTTGGAAACAGTGTGCATCTCTATTAAAGATGGAATAATATTTCTATATAATTTTTTTTATTTTAAATGCGTGAACATAGAGTAAGAACTATATGTTGAAATATAAATTATCTGTTATTGTCATTTGTAGTCAAGCAAACTATGCTATATTTGTGCTTAAGTGTGGTAATTATTGTATCTCAGCAGTAACAATTAACCAGTAGGTGCGTTTCTATTACAGATTTGTGCAAAACCTTTGCGATATTTTATAAATAACTATTGCAAAATGGCAGCGTTTCCATTAACTGATGTTATGCGACTAAACATTTTTTTTTTTCCTCTCGCGAAAAATCATGGTGACGGATGTTGGTAGGTTTACGTATATCGCAGCCACCGCACTAGCCATTATTTTTAATAAAAGGAGGGAAAAAAACAGTTCGGAGAGCCGCTTCTGGGATGCTTACATGCAATAGTGCAGCTGGTATAATAAAAAATAATAATAATAATTCATTGCAGTTTTGCGATATATTCCTTTTTTGAATTGTCTGAAATACCTCCTCATGTGAGCGTAAAAACTTTTTTGCAATATATGGGAGTTTTGGCGAAATTGACGTGTTTCCATTATGCGTATTTTCAATTTCATTTGGAAACACAGCTACTGTTTTTAACAAATAGCACTCTTTCATGATGTGATGTGTGTATTTCTGAGAGAAACAACTTTTGTTCATCAGAAATTGATTGGATCGTGATCACTGGATTATCAGTTTCAAGGGCAGAGCAAGTTATTATGTTTGAATAAAGAATCTTGTAGTTTGAAAGTAGCTTCCGGAGCCCCACTGGGTTGTAACAAACGCGTCTCTCTGGCCCCTGTGCCATGTGGTCAGACGAGGACAAGCCTTTAATCTTTAAGCTCGGTATGAAGAAATCCACAGATCCATCGGGCTTGTAAAGTGAATGCAGGCTGTTGAGAATGCATATATATGAGATCTGCTCCTCAGATGTCTGTAGAGGTGGGTGGAAGTTTCAGTAATTCAGGCAGATGGTTTGTCAGTCAGGTGTTCTGCGGCTCACTGTCTACTGCAGCACATCTGCCTGTGCTGGAAATCATTTTGTGTCAGAAACACTCATTATATCATCCAATTCATAAACTTTATCCTTAAAGTGCCATCTGTTTAATCCATGTTTAATCATAAGAAGCAATCAGAATGTGTATGTTAATGCATAAATATATACGTATTAATATATATATACAAAATGTTCTACAACAGAACATCTGTGAAATATATATATATATATATAATATATATATATATATATATATTTATATATATATACAAAATGTTCTACAACAGAACATCTGTGATGAGACATGGCGTTAGCGTTGCGGCATTGTTGGGGTTTTAATGATGGAAAATATGATAAACGTAGAACACTCTAAGCTGGTGCTGAGCGTTTTAAGTAAGTTTTTCAGTTGTTTTGTCTTTATCATAGTGATTCAGCCTCTGCAACAGTCTTTGTCTGATTTCCAACAGACCATCATTAGCTCAAACAGGGAAGTTTAGCGTAACAGTGCCCCCCAAAGGCACGAGAGCCACATAACACTGTCACTTTTAGTTACTTCACTGGTCTTATCATTTTTGCTTAATGTATTTTAATCAATTGGTGTTTTGGTGATTTTTAGTGGCTGTATTAATTCTGTTCCTCAATATGACCGTGTTCCACTAATGCGTCTCAAAGCACCACAGTACTTTTTCTTTATTTTGAACATTATATCTATTGTTTTATCATTTCAATCCTACTTTGTAATTGTTTTGCTAAAAAATGTGCTTGAAGTATTTTAATGAATAAAAGCTCATAAATGAGCTATGTCATCATTTATTCACCCTCATGTTTTTTCAAACCTTTAGTGTATGAGTTTCTTTTTTCTGCTGAATCCAAACGAAGATATTTTGAAGAATGTGGGTAACAAAAAGTTGACGGTAGCCATTGACTTCCATAGTATGGAAAAGATAACATTGAAGTCAATGGCTACCATCAACTATTTGGTTACCCACATGTTTTGTTTACTCGCCCTCATGTTATTGCAAACCTGCATGATTTTCTTTCTTCTGCTGAACCCAAAAGAAGATATTTTGAAGAATGGGTAACCAAAAAGTTGACGATAGCCATTGACTTCCATGATTAGGAAAAAAAAATAAATAAATAAATACTGTGGAAGTCAATGGGTACCATCAACCAAAAAGAAGATATTTTGAAGAATGTGGGTAACCAAAAGTTGACGGTAGCCATGGATTTCCATGATATGGAAAAAAATACAATGAAAGTCGATGGCTACCGTCAACTGTTTGGTTACCCACCTGTTTGGTTTACTCACACACACATTGTTTCAAACCTGTATGATTTTATGTCTTCTCCTAAGTCCCAAAAGAAGATATTTTGAAAAATGTGGGTAACTGAACATAGTATGGAAAAAAATACTGTCAATGGGTACCGTCAGCTGTTTGTTTACTCACATTCTTCAAAATATCTTTCTTTTGTTCAGAAAAAAAAAAGAAAGAAACTCATACGGGTTTGGTTCTACATGAGGGTGAGTAAATAATGACAGAATTTGAACTGTCCTAAGTGTCTAAATACATTTTTGCATCACTTTGCATTCTTTGGATATCAGTGATTTGTCTCTTTCCCTTCTACGGAGCGGCACAGGAGAGTGTCCAGCACTTAATATTTCATGCGCGTAATTTGATGTAACTTGATAACAGAGAAAGATGGTACAGCAGCAGGGCTGGAGGCCTTAGAGAGCCACGTCCTGCTGATTAGAGTCAGAGTGAAGCATGCTGGGTATTACTCTACTCTGAGTGTGAGATACTGCTCTTCCACCAGACTAATGGAGATTATTTACCCTAGGGATGCTTCAGCTCGCTCTGGAGTTCTCCGTCTTTATCCTTGGGTTTTTGCAGGAGCTAAGCAATGATGTGCCAGATTGCAGACAGAAGAACTTTCAGTGGATATGCTGGGTCTAAAAGCTTGTCACTGGGGCAAAAGGTATGCCCGCTGTACCCTTTAACATCAGTCTGAAATGTGTTTATACCTAATCTACCCATAGAGGGAACATTTCAGGGCCTTATGGGTGTTTATTAAGAGTGCAGCGGGTGTAGCTTTGAGCTGACCATTTTTGATGGTATGTCAAGTTTGTTTGTTTGTTCGTTCATTCATTTATTCACACATTCCCTATTTATCCATATCATGCTTTTTCGTTTTGCTCATAATTTTTACTTTTATTGTTATTCGGGAATAGGCAATATAATGATATTTCTGTATTGCAAAAATCATTTTTAAGAGTGCATTGATATATTGATATGTATTTTATTGTTATATTATATTATGCATCTTATTATTATGCATCATAATAGTATAATGTTAAGGATGAATGATAGGTATATGTGTTAATTTATATTATATTGTGTATTATATACATTAAGTTTTGATGGCTTGGACCATGTGCAGTTCTAGATTGAAGGAATGCTTTAAAAAAAAACACACTTTTATAGATTTATAATATTAGTTGTCAGTTATTGACCAGTTATCTGCCCAAATTTCTATAGAATGTCAATGCATCCTTGATATGATTCTCTAATGCATGTTCATTTTATTTCATTATTAAGTTGTTAAAAGAAAATAGTCCACAGGCACGCACAGACACGCTCAAAATTCCAGCCTTAAGCCGGATCACCTTCTTTGTGCCTTTTTTTGCCAAAACCTGTTAGAGAGATGAATGATTGTGCCGGTGTGTTATTTTTAGAAACCGTAAGCCATGAATTATGTAGTGGACCGATATTAGATTAGATGAATGGCCTGTTCCGTTTTATTCTGGCTTTTAGATATTAGACCTGGGCAGGTATTCATGAAACATCATAGACTGGAGTGTGTTTGTGGTCAACAGCAGTATATATATATATATATGCAGTACTTTGAGGGATTTGGTTCTTGATCAGCATGGCTTGTAACCTGAGGGTAGTAAACATGGGCTGAGAATGTACTCTCTGCTGCTTGTACCTGTAAGGAGACCTTTCTGTTCACCTCGGTGAAGTCCACAGACCTCACTCATCTATTATTAAAGAGGACAAATGCAGGCCTCTCACTCGGTCCATAATTAATCAGTGACTGAGGTGTGCAGGGCCACAGTGAGCATGTCAGACAGCGCTGAGCAACTGAGCCCGATCCCTGAGCGGATGTACCGCTTCTCACATACTCTTACTGTGATCCAGCTCCCGCCAGAGAGACAGACATGTAACACTCTTTCTAGTCTAGGTACATCATGATCCAGATTTCAGCAGGGTCTGATATCAAATTCTTCAAGAATTATTATACAGCTATACTGTCAGCTTAAATATTATGGAGCTATGATCAAAGTGTATGTATCTGAGATCATGTTAAGACTTCCATAAAACATAACTTAGAACTCCAATAATTCTTCTTAACAATACAACTTTCAAAATTATATATATATATATATATATATATATATATATATATATATATATATATATATATATATATATAAAATAAACATTTAAATATGATATATAATTATAATTATTCGTTATAATTATAATAAAATCTAATAATTAAAATTATTAAACACATTGCACTTACACACACATTATGATTGTAATATTTATTTATTTATCTATTTATATATTTTAAAAAGTCATGGAAAACAGTTTTCCATTGAAATTTCTGTGGTGATTATAGTATTTTTGCTCTGATCTACACTATATCATTTATCTAGATTTTGATCTTGTGTAACTTTGTGAGACAACTGTTCTTTTGAACCAGTTTAGTCAAATTGTTCTGAATGATTCATTAGTGAATCAATATGAATCTGAACATGATTTGAACATTTTCAGCAATCACAAATGACTCCCAATAGAAAGTGTGTGAGATCCCTGAATGCATGTGAAATTGAAATCTGATAGAGTAATAAATAATGTCAGTATTTGTTTTATCGATGTATTGGCTGATATGAATCCTAACAGAAAGTACTCAAGCAGTCTGCTGTTGCCATGGTTACTTGGTTAGATGATCACGACTCATGAAAATCCACACTCTGAATCTGAACTTTCTCTTACTTTTGTGTTTGTTGAAATGTTCCTTATGCAGTATGAAGAATTAAATATGTTGAATGTCTGTTTTTGAAGAGCCTCCACCTTTCGTTTAGGCTTGAGTGCTTCTGTAATTCTGGCTGTAATTCATAAGAGATGCACACATATAGAAATGTGACTGAAAATGCATCGCGTTTGCATTGTGTTCAAGGCACAACAACATCTCACTGCATGTTTGCGTTCCGTTTGATGAACAAAGAGCTGCATTTTCATGAAAACCCAGTGAAGTCGTCCAATTTTCACATTATAATGACTGACTCTGAATGAACCTCTTATTGCCCTTAATTATCGATAGATGTTGGCCCAAAAACAGATTGGCCACTCGCCTGAGCTTTGATCTCTGAAATGAGACGTGACCACCAAAGCCTGTGAACTGATCAATAGACACATTTTAACTCTATTAGGGATGCATCACTACATACATTAAATATATTAATTAATTCTACTACTTTTTAATCACCAAAGAAACCTGAAAAACATGCATCATGGTTTGTTCTGTAGTGTATATGTTTCCTTGAGCCTTCTCGTCTTAGATACATGTAGTATGTTTACTTTGTCATCAAGGGTTTTTTCTTAATCTTACCTCAGATGTGGAGGTGGAAATGGCCTTGTTCGGTTGGATGCTCGGAAATAATTGTTTTCTGTTCTCCTGAGACATTCTCGGTGCTATTGATTTGCTCGAGCTTTAAGTAAATGCCCCCAGAGCTGAAGTAAAGCTAGTTCACTGTGTACTGATCTTAAAAAAGACCCAGTTCAGTATGGTCACTGCTGGCTATCTAGCTGGTGCTTTTAGTGAGCCAATATAGTAACTCAGTTTTGATATTTTGTTGACTTTACAGTAGGAAGTTGCTGATTTCACGTGATATCGCTTCTTTTTTCTAGCCTTTCATGTCGTCACGTTATCCTGGTGGCCCCAGACCTCCTCTCAGAATACCCAACCAGGTGCTTTTCCATTTCAGTTTAGTTTTAATACACAATGTCATCTCAATATAGAAATACAAACTCATAATGGAGTGATTGGAGCTTTAAATGTTTTATTTTAGTCTTGTCTAATTGACTTGCTGTGAGTCATGCTAAGACTTTTCAGCCAAGACTAATATTTCCCTCGAATAATATATTTTTTTCCTATTCCTGTCGCTTAAGGCGATACATTTTATTTCCAGTCAGACTGCATGAATGTGATATTTTGGGTCCTGATCTAATGTCATAGCCCAAGGGCACCTAATGGGCCTTATCTACTCCTGCTTGGAGGTTGTTGACAAGTGTATGTTAATTTGTACTATATCTTACTGGTTCAGGCGTTAGGTGGAGTCCCTGGAAACCAGCCGTTATTACCCAGTGGTATGGACCCTTCAAGACAACAAGGTTTGCTTGCAATTAAACCTTACAATGTGAATCTCACAAAGAAATATTTGGGTCATATTTAACACCTGAATCAAAACAAAAAATAAATTATATTTTACATAAAGAAAATGAAGCCTATTTTAGGACCATTTTGTCCATGATGACATTATTTTCATAACAATTAAGCACTTTCCTCCCAGAATTCTCATTATCGTAATGCGGGGGGAAAAACTCATTCTCATTATGGTAATTTAGTAATGAAAATCAAGTCTGGACAAATGATTGTTTTATTTTTTAATCATCATAAATTAAATATTTCCATGCTGTTTAAATACGTTTTAATGTTGTTGTTTTTTTCATGTTCTAGTAATGAGAGCAACTGATTGATGGTTAATTGTCATGAAAACATTATGATCCTAAATAAAAATAGGTCATTTTTATATTATATATTATCCTATATTAAATATCCACTTTTATTATTCTAATATGTATATTACTATAGTAATAGTGAATATTTAATATAACCGTATTAAATTTATTTATATTACATTATTAATATATTGTAATAGTAATGTAAATTGACAACATTCATTTTATATATATATATATATATATATATATATATATATATATATATATATATATATATATATATATATATATATATAATATAAATATATTATTATTGTTATATAAAAATTTAAAATATATTTAGTAAACATATTTCTGGAGGATATTGGAAATATTCTTTTTTTTTAAACATTACTTGACAGTTTTCATGAGATTCAATTTAAGAAAGAAAATAGAAAAAGTTATATTACCATATTAAAACATTAAATATATATATATATATATATATATATATATATATATATATAGTATATATATATATATATATATATATATATATATATATATATTGCATTAAATATATTTAATGCAACCTCAGGGAGGGATGAAATTCGGGCAGGTTTCATCAGACTCACCTTAAGAAAACATTATAATAAAAGAGGCCATATATATTATCACTTAAGATATACATAATTATATCAAACCATATGTAACATACTGTATGTAAAACAATGTTTTGGAGGAGGAATTATTATTTTTTTTTACCTTTCTTAATTTTTTAATCATAAGTTGATTCAGTCACCATATGAAAAAAATTAAAACAGGGTATATATTTTACCAGATTAAATATACATTATTATTGCATAAAAACATATTTGGAAACATTTATTTCTTTGGGAGTCTTATCATTTTATTGGAGGGCATTTCTTAACCACTTTCATGAGATTCAACTAATGTATTTACCACTAATTTCCATCTGATCATTTGATTGGACAGGTCATCCAAATATGGGCGGGGCTATGCAGAGAATGACTCCGCCCAGAGGGATGGTACCCCTTGGGCCACAGGTATGACCATCACTCCCGTGTGTTTTGATTTCTCTAGGGCTGTCCTCAACTAAGGATTTTTCTGGTCGACTAGTAGTCATTCATTTTAAGCATTAGTTGACTAATCGCACATTTATTAATAAACCATTTAAATCATTATAATGAGCCTTTAATTGCCTACATAGCCTAATAAGCTCTCAAGCACACGCATAAAGCTTGCCACAGCGCACTGGCAGAGGTAATGAATGATTATGAATGTGTCAGGGAAAAACAGTAAGGAGACTGCATTAACATTTTAATAATTTGATAAACTAGTGCTTTCTTTGCTTTTGGTTTAAGAGATGAAGTCGGTGACCCTGACTCGTCATCTCCGCGGCAGTGGACGCGCCTGTGTGTGCATGTTTCATACAGATTACATAATCTGAGAATTTGTTTTCCATTTGAATTGTTTCATTTGAAAGTAGACATTTCACTTTCTATAGATATATTTTTAAAGTCTGTAAGGCAAAGATATACATGTGAGTTTTGAAACAAACGACTCAATCCAAAAAACACATAAATTTTGCATAAAGCTCATTATACAAAATCTCATTATTTTACAAAAGCTAGTTCTCATAAATAAACAAAACGCATCAATACAAAGTCTCTTCTGGTCGACTAACGATTAATCGACTCTTAGGGGGCGGCCCTAGATCTCTCATTAAAACTTTATGCATAGACACTTCACTTCACTACATTTCTTTCCAGGCATATGGAGGAGGCATGAGACCACCACTCAGTGCTCTTGGGGGTCCTGGGATGCCTGGGATGAATATGTACGTACTTCCCATTAAACTAACAAGTACTTTTCTAATATCAAAGATTATTTCCTACTTAGCCGTACAATAGTCAATGAGTACTACACATCTCTCTCTATTACAGGGGTCCCGGAGGAAGACCGTGGGCTAATCCACCAAATTCCAACTCGGTGAGTCAATTCTCCAATCAGTCGTTGTGAAATGTCAGCCACTACAGCTGTAGGTAAATGTTTGCACTTGAAGAGCATCGGATTTGTTGACATTCTCTGTTTTTTTCTGTCTGATTGGATCCACGTGGCATTTAAATTCCGTACTCCTCGGCATCTCCAGGGAGTTATGTGGTAAGTGTATTATTGCAGTTTAAAATAGCTGTTGTCTATTGTAATATATTGTAATTTATTTCCATGATGCAATGCTGAATTTTCAGCATCATTACTACAGTCTTCAGTCACACACGAACCTTCAGAAATCATTCTAATGTATAGATTTGCTGCTCAAGAAATATTTATTATGTTTATTATGATATAATTTTGAAGTAGAAAGACTGAAATTGTATATTGTAGATGCAAAATAACAAAAATTTTAAGTACTGTTTTATGAAGAATTATCAAAAATAGGTGAATTTTTGCTTAAAACATAAAAAATGATCTGCCAGGGAGGTCAGAAATTTTTTTTGTTTTTTTTTTAATTGAATTTATTTTTCTCACCCCATTTTTTTTCAGTCATTTTGCTTCTCTGGCATATGTATTTTGATTTAAGAATGTTTAGACACGTGTACTGGATTTAGTAATATATTATGTAATATATTGAATATATATATATATTTGTTCAAATAAGGCACATAGCTTGTAGAACGACATCTAAAAAACTGGTGAAAAATCAAGTGAAAATCTCACACAACTAGACATTGCCAGATACATTGAAGCACATTTGAGATACCCAGTGTGACTAAACACGTCATTTTAAGACATTTACACAAGATATTCTGTTAAACCGCTGTCAGTAACTCCCGGCTGAGATGATTTGTGGAAGGGAAGCTGTGGTAGCTTACTGAAAGCAGCCAGACAAGACGAGCTGCTCGGGAAAGCAGAGCCGAGTCAGCAGAGAGGAGGAGAGATAATTAGATTTGGGAAGAGGGAGGATGAAGCAGATATGCACAGTGCTGACCACAGCAACGGCCTCAGGCCTCTGTCATGAACAACACACACACACACACACACACACACACACAGGACTGTCTTCACATTTACACCTGTATATGCCATAAGTGCATGCAAATATAACTAATTAATCTGTGTTACATGAGATTCAGAACAATATTTGTCTTCTCTCTTTCTCAGGGTCCACCCGGAGGAGGAGGGCCCCCAGGGACTCCCATCATGCCTAGCCCTGCAGGTAGGACTGCAGAAGATAGTTTTTCATGCAAAGTTGAATTTAATTATGAATAGATATATATGGGGGGGGGGGGGGGTAAAATTAAATTATATGTAATATCTAAAATATTTTTCACACACACACACACATATAAAGTATATACTGTATATAATATAATATATAATTTATATATAATATATTTTTATTTAATATAACATTTTTTATATTATAACTAACAATAACATTATTTAAAATCACATTTTTTTAAATAAAGCAATAAGATATTTTCTTTTATTTATGTACATGCATATATATATATATATTTTTTTTTAATTCATAAAAATGTATTTCTTATATTTAAGTATTTCATTTATATATTTATTTATTTTTTTTAATTATACCAATAGCATTATTTTACTTCAAAAATATTATATATTTTTATTATAACAATAAAAAAAAATTATTTATATTTTACAATATATATTTTTTATTTATTTTTAGTTTTTAAGACTTATAAATATTTATTTACTTACATACTTAACTGTGTCTTTAGTGACCAAAAGTGTCCAAATACGTTTTCCAGCCATATCAGTTCAGCATTGGCTGAAAGGTTTGCAAACTCTTCCTCTACAGACTCGACAAACTCTGGAGAAAATATGTACACCATGATCAACACAGTGCCACCCGGAGGAAACAGGCAAAATGTAAGAGAGCCTGATGAGTTTACACACATATATTTTTACACACATGCATCTCAGTTCATATTGAGCTGCATGTGTTCATTCTGTAATTACTGACAAAACTTCCTCTGTAGTTTTTATAATAACGTTAAATGAGCTTTTGTGTGTGTTTGACAGTTCCCTATTGGTCCGGGTGGAGATGGTCCAATGGGTGGCATGACAGGAATGGAGCCTCATCACATGAATGGATCATTAGGTAAGAGCTTCTCTAATACAAACAACCACTTTAGAACATACTCTTGGACATCTTTGAGTGCTGTCCACTTACTTTGCTTGGAGAGTATCAAAGCATGTCATAATTCAATGTGAAATCACAGCTTTCATGCTTGATTTCCTGATTTGTTGTCACTTTTTGTCTTGCGTGATTATGCCACCTTGTGGTCAATGAAGATTAATCATGCATTTTAAAAGTACTGCCTTTGCAACTACACAGCTACAGTATAATTTAAAAATCCGAAATCTGTATTTTTATTTCTTTAGGGTCAGCTGACATGGACAGTATGCCCAAGGTAAGAGTTGATGTTTCATATTTTAATTAGGACTGTCAATTAATTAATATTTTAATCACATTCATTACATGATAGATGGGCATTTTTGGCTGCTGTTTCTTGTCTTGTTAAAAGTTCAGCTTTTGTTATAATCATTATTATTAAAATGTGTTCAATTGACAGCCTTAATCTTCATACACAAACCTTATTGGACTGAACAATCACTCTCTCTATCTGTACAGAACTCTCCTGGTAACCTAAGCATGAGCAACCAGCCTGGAACTCCTAGAGATGACGGAGAAATGGGTGGAAATTTCCTCAACCCTTTCCAGAATGAGAGTGTATGTCATTTCCTGTCTGCTAGAGCATTTGTGCTAAAGGTTTACTCAACCTCAGGTCATCCAAGATGTGGAAGAGTTTGTTTCTTCATCAGAACAGATTTGCAGAAATGTAGCGTTCCATCACTTGCTCACCAGTGGATCCTCTGTAGTGAATGGGTGCCGTCAGAATGAGAGTCCAAACAGCTGATAATAACATCACAGTAATCCACACCACTCCAGTTCATCAGTTAATGTCTTGTGAAGCAAAACGCTACGTGTTTGTACAAAACAAATCCATCACTAAGGCATTTTTAACTTCAAACCATTGTTTCTGAGTCCTCCATCCATAATATTACTTTCTACAGTAATAAAAGTAATCTCTTCTGAATCCGAAAAGAAATATGCACAGATCAAGTACAATTTACTAATGAACACAGTTCTAAACAGATATCTTGGTGGATTTTGATGTGAGAGGATGACAGGAGATTTCACAGTATGAAGTATTATTATGGATTATAGACTTGTATTTTGGCCAGAAGCAGTGGTTTGACGTTAAAAATGCATTGATGTATCTGTTTATTACAAACATGCAACATTTCACTTCTCAAGATATTAATTGATGGACTGGAGATTACTTGTGGATTATTGGGATGTTTTTATCAGCTGTTTGGACTCTCATTCTGACGGCACCCATCCACTGCAGAGGATCCATTGGTGAGCAAGTGATGTAATGCTAATTTTCTCAAAACCTGATGAAGAAACACTCTCAGGTCATCCAAGATGTTAATGAGTTTGAGTCAGATTTCAGCAGATTTTCATTTTAGTGTAAACAATTCCTTTAGAGTTCTTAAAAACCCACTCAAACTCTTCTCTAACTCTAATGTCCTTGCAGTATTCTCCAAACATGACCATGAGTGTGTGAAGACCTCATTTGGAAATTCCACCACATGACATGGAACTTGTGCAAGCGCGCTGTAGCCAGCCCTCTTCTGCTCTCTGAAGAATATGGGTCCAAGCCTCTCCTTTCTCTCTCCTTCCTTCGTTTCCTTTTTTCTTCAAATGTCATTCTTTCACCTCTTCAGCTGCGTCACACCGAGAGACAACGCTGAACCACATTGGGCTGAGAAAGACGAATCAACAGCCTGTCTATATTTACGTATATCTTCGTGTATATATGTGGGTGTACATTCAAAGTTACATGTGCATGTGTGTATGAAAGGGCATATATTGATCCTAGAAAGAAAGACGATGGACTTGAACTGTTTTTAACAAAAACAAAATCATATTTTCTTGAAATATGATGTGAATTGACAGATCTATGTAAACGGAGTTATTGCAGGAAACACTTATTGAGTTGCAGTGGGGGTCGAGTTCGTAAAATGGCAGAATCGCAATTTCCCAACGAGGACGCACTGTAATTGATTCATAATCGTCTTTGTGTCATCGATGAGAGAGTTTGATTCGTATTTTATTGAAACGGGTTGAGTTGTCGTTAACGGAAATGTGTTTGTAATTCCAGCTGACGCCTGTAATTTATCATTTCCTTCTGCATTCGGCCTTCTCACATCTGTGCTCCTCAAATGCAGTCCAATCTGATCAACACCCTGGAGGTTTTGTTTGTATATACAGGAGATTTATTTTTCAGGATGATGCCTACGAAGAACAGCCATTCCATATATACACTTAAAAAAAAAAACTGGGGGACGCGAGAGGAACGTCCTCCGAAACTGAACTGAGATCGTCGCACTAGCTTCAGTTATCGAAGAATATTTCTGTCATGTTTTGAAAATACTCCTAATCATGTGACATACCCAGATACAACGTTCACTGCTCTTATATTACGACGTTTTCTTTGTGAAAATCTTTGCATGTGAATACAGGAAGTAAGGACGATTTTTGGGAAAAAGGAAACTGGTCCATTCAGAGGAAAGGCACATGGATGGGAATTATAATTCCGTACATCTGTCATTCTAATAATCAGCTTATTTATACAGATGTTGTTGTGTCACCCGGAGAAACTGTGATTTGCTTTGATTTTTTTTTTTTGTTTGTTTGTTTGTTTTCTTTTTCAAGTGGAATTATTATTATTATTAATATTATTATTGCGGAATTTCTAAAATATATATGTACATTTTTTATAGCTTGGGGATCTGATTCATCTGTCTCTGTGAATTATTTAAAACAATACTGTACAATAACTGAGGTGTTTCCGTGTTTATTTGTAGTAACATTTGCCCTTTTTGCCCCAGATTTTTTCCTGACTATGAGAGAGACCCCATCATGAGTGTACAATTTTTCATTTGACTTATTTGATTTTGTGAAGTGTTTATTTTCTACCTTGTGTTGACTTTTGTAAATACACAGAGAAGTTTTGGAAATCCTGTACCGATATAAAGCTTCTCATTGCTGTTTAACAGACTGACAAATCAATTTTTTATGTGTGATTTTGTATGCACTAGTGTTCATTGACATTTTTTTCTGTTTACAGAAGAGAAAACATACAAATTGTAGCTTTTTATAATTTATAGATTAACATTTTATAATATTTATGTGCAAATGGTTAAAGTTTTGCAAGGTTAGCCAGATTATTAGTTAATTGTCTTAAATACAATTTGCACTAAAGTCACTGATACTATTTTGTTGATTTGATTTTATCTGTTTGGTCAAATTTAATTGCATTATTTATCATTGCATATTGGTTTCTGGTCATGCCTACAATTTTAGATCAGTTCAGTCCAGTTCACTTCGGTTACTATAAGGTTTTAAAAAATCGCTCTGTAGTCCATTCTTACCAAGAAAGATAATGTTTTAGTAATCACAACCTGTAGGCCAGTTGGTGGAATCATTAATGTATAGTTTGTCTAAATGTATAGTTTGTTGCTATTATGACATCAGTTTAATCTGATTATTAATTAATCATTTTAAATCACCAAATATAGTTATTATTCATATTAAATATTAAAATAGTTTATTAAATGATTAGAATATTTATTCTATTCTAAATTATTAAATATGAAAATTACATTAAAATATTATTATTCAATTATACTTTTTACATATCTAAATTATCTAAATTATTAAAAACTGAAATAATTGAATTTATATCCATAAAATATTTGATTTAGTTTATTTGTGTAGTGCTTTACAATTCAAATTGGATTTACCGTAAAATTAGTGCTAGTGTCACAAAATTCAGCTTTATGAATCAGTAGTGACAACACCCTTTTCAAATTATAATAATTAAAAATGATATAAGTTTACTTCTCTGGTCTATATGTCCCAATTAAGGCACTCATCTTACCCTTGTGGGACATGATCGTCCTCTTTCATGGTTTTTGTGCAATAACAACTAAATCAGCAAATGTTTCATTTATTTCCCTTAACAATATGATGCATCATCACCATGTAGACATACTTACAGTAAGATAAAAAATATGTGACCATTGAATAGTAAATGTTTAATTGCTTAAATATCCTATACTGTAAATCCATTTGGATAAAGTCTTGCCAGTGAGACAGAGATCTTTAATAAATTACAAAAGCGGAAACAGCAAGACCAAAACAACCTAGTGTGTTATCAACCCATCAGAGTAGGTTTAGATAAGCAGTCACCTTTAGGCTGTGAATGAGGAAGGTAACTAGCATCAATCCACTTTTTACCCACAAATCTTGTGTGAATCCATATTTCTCTGTCTGAAGAAAAGAGGCTTGAGGAAGGCACACATCAATGATTTACACGTGTCCTCTCTTATAGTAGACGCTCCATCTCTTTCCTGTTTCTGCTCCAGTTAGACACATGAAATATAAATAACAGTTACAAGCAAATTTGAACAATAAGTGTGTACCCATCTTTGAGGGTTCATGTTATAAATCTCTCAGTCTTATTTCTTCCTTTAAGCTGAAAGACATGCGGGAATGGCGTGTGTCATGCTTTCATGGATGATATCCAGTTTGAAAATGAAAATGTACTCACTATCTTGCCATCCAAGATGTAGATAGGTTTGTTTCTTGATCGGAATAGATTTGGTGAAATTTATCATTATATCACTTGCTTATCAATGGCTCCTCTGCAGTGAATGGGTGCTGTCAGAATGAGAGTCCAAACCGCTGATAAAAACATCACAATAATCCACAAGTAATCCACACCACTCCAGTCCATCAGTTAATGTCTTGTGAAGAAAAAGCTGCATGTTTGTAAGAACAAATCCATCATTAAGGTGTTTTAACTTTAAACCGTTGCTTCTGGCCAAAATATGCATCCATTATCCAATAATGCTTCCTTCAGTGAAAAAGTCCATCATGTTGTCCTCTCACATCAAAATCCACCAACATATTTGTTTAGAGCTGTTTTGTACTGTTTTAGCTTGAAAATGGTGCTTGATCTGCACATATTTCTCCCGTGATTCAAGACAACCTTTTAACAAGAGAAAGCAATGTTATTGATATATTTCAGCCAAAACAATGGTCTAAAGTTAAAAATGTCTTAAAGGGATACTCCACCCCAATATGAAAATTTTGTCTTTAAACACTTACCCCCATGTCGTTCCAAACCCGTAAAAGCTTTGTTCGTCTTCGGAACACAATTTAAGATATTTTGGATGAAAACCGGGAGCCTTGTGACTATCCCATTGACTGCCAAGTAAAATACACTGTCAAGGACCAGAAAAGTATGTAAAGCATCGTCAGAATAGTCCATCTGCCATCAGTGATCCAACCATAACCTATGGAGCGACGAGAATACTTTTTGTACGCGAATAAAACAAAAATAACGACTTTATTCAACAATTCGTCTCCTTTGTGTCTCTCCGCATCACTGAACACAGGCAGCGTACACTCTTCTGTGTCAGCTGTGCCACAAGGATACTTTTTTTTACGTGTATTTACGCTTTGATTTGAAAGAAAACAGCGCGTCCGTGTAGCACATCTCTGTATTTCAGGGTTGGGCAGGTTATCAATATCAAAGCCAGAGTGAACAGGGCTTTCAACACAAGTATGGAGGTAATACAAGGCGAAACACATTTACAGTATTAAATATTAACGGAATAACTGCATTCCTGTGTCTGATCAGGCCTCTGTTTTTATCAGGTAGGCATCTATGTAACAGTACAGGAGGTGCTCAGCCTTTTCCACGTTTGTCGCCAAACATCAGGAACACACAAGGTAAGGAAACGTCTCTCGTCAAGAATGCACCATAGAATTTGGGGTAAATCATCCCATTAAGCCAACTCAAATCTAAATTTTACACTACTGATTAAAGGTTTTGGGTCAGTAAGAGGAAGCGTGCATGGAATAGATAAAAAATGACAGTAAAGACCATTTATAATATCACAAAATATTTGTATTTCAAATACATGCCAACCTTTTGAAGTTTCTAATATTTGAAGAACAAATATTGGAAAAATATAACATGGTTTCAACAAAAATATTAACTGTTTTCAAAGTTGGTAATACAGTAATAAGAAATGTTTACTGAGCAGCAAATCAGCATATTAAAATGATTTCTGAAGGATCATGTGACATTGAAGACTGGAGTAATGATGCTGAAAATTCAGCTTTGGATCGCAGGAATAAATTATATTTTAAAATATATTTAAAAAGAAAATAGTTATTTTACATTGCAATAATATTTCACATTATTATATGATTTTAATCTATTTCTAATCAAATAAATGCAGCCGTGATGAGCAGATTTCTTTCAAATAAGTTTAAAAATTGGGTTTATAGATATATGGACACATTTAAGCCCAATATGTGTTGTTTTATGTAAATGCTTCACAATGTATTTTTCAATGTATCCTTCTATTAAATTCTGGAATATTGCTTTAAGATACCAAGCTAAAACTTAATATGTCACATTAGATTTATTCATTTTAACTATCAATATTAGGCAATTTTGTAACTGAATACTGGTAAAGTAGCATCTTTGTAGGGCTTCTCAAACAGCAAAATTTTAATGTGACAGCTACAGTGACTGTCAGAGAGTAGCGGCATATGATAACAGTGACAAACATGTGCATAGCACTTATCTCTTGCTTTGACTTTATGTAAAAATATCATTATTCCTAAATATTTACTGATGTCTATTTCTGCAGGTGTCTCTGAAACCCTTGGATGTGGAATATTCACTAGCTTCAGAGAGACGACGACTCTGTCTCTACAATGAAGAACCAAATGAAGGACTATTACAAGCTTAGCCCTTTCCTTCAACTCTGTCATTAAATTAGTATATACTTGCGTCTGCTTACAAGGTTCTGAGATGGATGGTGTATCAAGAGATCTGCAAGCTATTATGTCACACCTCAGTTTACTCCAGGAGATTTTACTTCTAATAACTTCACCAAGTCATGGAAACAAACTTCATTGGTTGTTCATTGGAAATACGTCCTGAAAGAACAAATGGTGCAACTTTTGATATTAAAATCACTGCCCAAACACACTGAGTGTCTCCAGTGGAAAGAATCCCATGACAGAGTCAGCCAGAGGACAGACACCAGACTCAACAAGAGCCACAACTTGGCAGTGGGATCAGAAGTTCCAGTCATGAGTCAGTGTGCTGATGAAGTGCATGCTGAACAGGATTTGTTGACATTTCAGGACTGTGGGTCACGCGGGTGTCGCCACAGGCCAATCACCATGGAAACACATTTGGTGGACAGATCATGGCCTGGATGGAAAACGTGGCTACAGTAGCAGCCAGGTACCATATTCCAGGAGCATGTGTATTCATGTTAGATGTTATCTTATGGTACATTTACACGGGGCATCAGCATCAACGCTTGATGGAGGGCGTGTCTGAAGATTGGTGCTGACGTGACCATCATAGTGACAACAGCCAATCACACTGGAATTAGTTTTCTGGTGTTTCATGAATGCAATTGGCTAGCATCTGCACTAGGATATTTGCATAAGGTGATCTGATTGGCTGACGACTGTGTTGGCGCTTGAAAAGTTTAAAAGTTTTCAACTTCTGCCACGAACAACACCAGTGACACGAAGCGATGAACCCACAATTCAGTTCAGCAATGCTTGACATCATTCCATTTAAAGTAAAGGAGAGGCGTTGAAACTGACGCCCCGTGTGAACACACTGTTAGCACAACAGTGACCGCCATTGTTCCGGAAACATTTTTCCCATCGATTCTCACCAATTAAAAATGACTTGTGTTAGTATCTGTTGTTCTGTCTATCATTCTATCTGTCATTCCATCTGTCATGGCCTAAAATTTTTCAGTCAGGCTTTCTCAAGTCATCATCAAAATTTGTCTAGCCTTGAAACTTTGTCTCTAGTTGAAATTATTAATTTTGATAAACCTATATAAACTCATATTTGTATAATCTGTAGATTTAAATGTGTATTTCATCTTCTGTGTGTGTTTCTGTTCTCCTAGTCGTTTGTGTGGTTACTATCCTCCCCTCGGAGCTGTGGACATGTTTCGATTCCAGACTGGTGTTTAAAGCGATGGTCAATAATGCCTTTCAGACCAGGTGCAGTACCTACATAACCCGACCGCTACAGATGCGCAATCATAAACAAAACAACCTTCTTTAGAAGCATTTAATTGTCAGGACTGTTAAAGACAACATGCATTTGTAATATGAAGTATTCAGTTGTCGCACATCCCTCACATTAACACCAGGAAGATTTATTAAGGAAGTAAATGGGGTACATTTTGCTTTCATATTGACTTTAATACTAATATCTAATAAACTGAGGAATATTTTAAACACATTGTTCTCTTATTCTGTGTATCAGTGTGGAGGATGGTGTTCGGGTGGAGGTGTATAACTGTGAGGAGTGGAATGAGGGGAGACCAAGACACATAAACAGTGCCTCCATGATTTATTACATCCCAGGACGTGACGCTGAGAAACAGAAGTTTCCTGATGTCACCTACACAGTGCTTGTGAGTTATTTACATGTTCAGCAACACTAGAATATTTCTTATATACATTACAACAGCTTTAAGCTTCAGTTAAAAGCACATGAATTGTATCATTCTATTTTTTCACTAGTGCAGAAATGTCAATTTTAGAAGTGTGATCAAGTGAAAATAACTACAGACCATTATTGATATAATTTAAATAGTCACATTAAATGGATGGTAAAGTTAAGTGCATTGCATTATGGGATACTGTTTTCCATGCAAAAGCTTCATCTGAAATCACATACTTTATCACATACCTTACAATACAGTAGGCAAAAAAAGTATGTCAAAAGCATATTTTGTCCAAATGCCAGAATTATTATAGATATTATATGTCACACGTACATCAAGATTGTGTCCATACTACACACAATCATACCATATACCACTTACAAATAATTACTTATTCAAAAGAAGTAGGCCTACATACTCAGAGAGTATAAGATTTCGAGTGCATCCAGTGTGTTCTAGTTCTTCGCATTGATGCTTGTAGAAAAACAAATAGCTTCCTTAACAGTATACATACTGCATGCTACATACAGATTATTCCAAACATTGTTACTGAACAGGACAAACCTTCTGTATGTGTAACATCTCTGCCCTTTACAGGGTATTTGGGGTTTAACAACGTGGCAGCTCTCACAGTCTTGGCTGGGAAGCTAGTAACATCAATGATAAGGTCATAACTATGTTTATTCTATATGATGCATCTATGTATGTTGAGCATGTGGCTATAGCGTGCTGAATTTACTTGTGTTTTGCAGGTAGGAGTTTATGTGCACGAGGAGGCAGATATGCTGTGTTTAAAAGCTGAGATGAAGATCAAAACTACGGCTTTTCATGCTTTCTTGCTGCTCGCAGACCTGCGGTTAGGGCCACAGTGGGACAAAAACTATTTGTAGGCTAACAAGGGTTTATTACACCCCTTTATCTTACTTTGATTGTGCTATAAGTTTTGCAATTACATAAAATTGTTTCTCACCATCTACATCCTTCCATATGTCCTCTAGGAGCTGTGAAGAGTTTGAGAAAGCAGATGAGGAGGAAACCATTTATCACATTAAATGCACCACAGTCAAAGGAAGCACAAATCAGGATTTCGTGGTTCTGTTGTCTGCAAAGATGGGTATGATTCCAGTGCTACCATGAGTGTGAGTTTTGGATAAATCTTAATCTTAATCTTATAATACACCCAAAAATGAAAATTTGCCAAAACTTAACTTAGGCTGTCCAAGATGTAGATGAGTTTGTTTCTTCATCAGAACAGATTTGGAGAATTTTATTATGAACATCATAACTATAAAGCCAACTATGATGATATCTATATTAGATGTTATATTACAGTTGTAGTGTTAGAGTTAGAACAATCATTTATATTTTACTGTTTATAATTTTCGTCTTTGGTGTCAAGGGGTCCCATAAAACCATAAATATCTATGGCACAATATACATCTGACTAAACCTGCATTATCATTTTCACAGTCCACACTCTTCAAAGTGTCTTTAAAAAGGTGCTGTCTCAGTTTGGACAATAGAGTAAAACAGAAATAAATATGAATGTATATGTATGTAAAATATGTAGACACGGCCTCAGGGACTGCACAATTATTTAAACAAAAACTTGTCGCAATAATGTCTTTGATGATTAAATATAATAATCATGAAAATGGTAAATTACAGCATTGCATGTAGGTCTTATGTTCTGCATTTAGAGTAAGCTTAGAACAAAAGAGAAAATATTTATTATAAACAATGAAGTTTTGGATATACAGATTGTTTTGGATATGTAGCTGCATGACAAAGATGACATGCAGTTGTATTTTGATGTCAAATTAAAATGAATTGCTATTGCAATATCAAAAGAAATAGCCTAATTAACAATTGCGATGCATTATAACGTTGCAGCCTTAGTTGTGTATTATACTGCAGAATTAATTCTTTATAATCATGTTTGTGGATTTTTTTTTTTTTTTTAAAAAGGTGACTGAAGGTGAAAGTTTGTCACATCGAATGTGAAAACTGACAAGGAATTACTCAAAACAACAGTAACAAAAAAAAAAAGTATTTATTTGTCCTTCCACTCTGATAAGATCCTGCATCCATTTCTAAACCTATTCCGCGAACCGCATTCATCCGCACAGACGAGCAGTGGCAAAGCACAACCAAAAATAACATAGTATGCAAAATAATGTTATTCAGCTAGACGCGTGCATTTTTATACATCAAGATACATGAAGTAATATGGCCACGTGACGTAAAAACCCTCTATTATAGAGTATATTTGTACAAAGGTGTCTTGTAAATATCAAATTTAATCAAATCAAACTAAATTAAATCAAATTCTCTTCTCTTTCTTGAGCATATAAATGAGAACACACATGATTCTTAATTAAATCCTTAAAATTTACAAGTTAAGCACATATGACATCATAAGTCTCAGGCAACTTCATCATGAGGACAATTAATAACAAGTAAATGGTCTCTCTACAGGAACAGTCACTTTTGTTTGTGACTAAATACCTCTGAGGCAAACGGTGAATCATTGGTTAGTTCATGACTGCAGAAACCAAATCTAAATGAACGATCAGTTAAATAGTCCATTTCTACATTTCTCCTCTGTGGATCAGAACACCACCACCTTGTCTTTTTTGGCTTGTGCTTTCTTCACAGGCACATGGACGTCCTCGTTGTCAGCGCTGATTCTACTGGACAGCCGACTGAGGGAGATGGAATTAACTGCCAAAAAGAAGTTTGAGTTCATTTAGATGTTTCAATTTTCAAATAAAGAAGAAGATACCAAATTTTCAGTGGACATGGTTACAACTGATCAGCTCACTTGAGTTCTGGTGTTCAGGACAATCTTTCTGAAAGTTCTCCATTGAACCACAAATCCATCAGAAACCGCATGACCATAACCATATTTATCGTGCACCCCTAGATTAAAAATTAAAAAATGCTGCTGGATTTGGATGTGAGTAGGCTAACTGTAACAAGTCCTCAGTTTTTGTCCTTATAGTAAGTTTTGTTTTGTCCAGTAGGTGGTAGTCACTGTGCGCTTTTTTGTTGGATAATGTGAATGGAGTCTGTGAATGTTGCCAGTGATGCTCAAATGTGCCCCCGGGTCACAAAACCAGTCATCAGGATCATTTTGTTTGAGATTTGAATAATCTGAAAGCTGAATAAAGAAGCTTTCCGTTGGTGTACTATGGTTTGCTAGGATAGGACAATATTTGGCTGGGATACAACTATTTGAAAATCTGGAATGTGGGGGTGCAAAAAAATCTAAATATTGAGAAAACTGCCTTAAAATGTTGTAAAAGTAAATGTATTATAAATTGCAAAGGTGGACTACAGGTGTAACCTCGAAAAGCAGGATTCTGTGTCGTGACGTCATGGCGGGCGCGCTCATTGAGACTCGAGGTCACTCCGGTGACTGATGCGCAAACTTTTAGAAAACGTCTAGAAGAAGAAAATGGTATAAGAATAAAATAATGGAGAAATGAATGGAATAATTTAAATATTCGAATTCTGTTTATTTTTATTCTGTTGATACTCAGGAAGTTTATTATATTGTAAAATAATGAAAGCAATTATTTAAAGTCTTAATATGGAGCTTTCCTTCGTGGATTATTTTTCCCTTCTCTGACATGGAACTGTTTATGCAAAGCTAATTTGTCTTTACAATATTTGGTATTTGAGGAACTGTAACTCTGGCTTGGCTGCTGCGCGTGTATGGAGACTGTGAACCTTTTCACGCATCTTGAACTTTTCAGAGCTGCTCGGACACACACAAACCCACGGAGCTACCATGTTTGAGTCATTTCTATACTTCCGTATTCTACAAATTTATCTCCTTATCTTT
Organism: Cyprinus carpio; assembly: GCF_018340385.1. Lineage (NCBI taxonomy): Eukaryota > Metazoa > Chordata > Actinopteri > Cypriniformes > Cyprinidae > Cyprinus > Cyprinus carpio. Next base: position 19,736,229 of record NC_056606.1, on the reverse strand, counting down.
TATCGTCTAAAAACCTAGTGTATTGTTTTGACGCGCTAGTGTCTTGAGCATCTCCAAGCGCGTTTGTTTTATTAGACTGTAAGTGCTCGCCGTCTCTATTTTTTATTTTTATTTATTTATTTGTTTGTTTGTTTGTTTGTTTATTTTTGGACTTGCAGATCGGAGCAGATATATTAACGATATAGCTGATATATTAAAGATATCATCGTATTTAAAATCCGTTTGACTTATGCTGTGGTAAGTTCATACCACGTTTTTAAATTAATGACCAGTTTTGCAGTTACGTTTTACTTGCTGATTGATTTTAAATTATTAACTTGGGAAACAGACAGACTGCACGACCCTCTTTAAAAATGCAAATGCAATTTCTTGATTTGTAATGTTTTTCCTCCCTTGAGGTTCGAGAAAGGAAGTACCTGGAGGATGTCATTCTTTGATTGATGGAAAGACTCATTTTAGTCATTTCACGATTTTCAACTATTTTCTAAAATAAATTATGCTTTGGAAGGACTATCTTAGGATTTAAGTCTACATCAAAGACTGCTTTGCACTTCTCTGTCTAGCCTGGAACTTCAATATGGCCACAACACCGCTTTCAGGAGAGACTTTGAAAAATCTTAGTTCTGTGGTTAAAGCATGCAATTCCAATTTTTCTTATTCTCCTGAAACCACAGCTGTATTTGCCACTGCAATGACGCTCATCATGCTCGTCACCATCTTTGGGAACATCCTGGTGATCATCGCCGTCCTGACGTGCCGCTCTTTACGAGGACCTCAGAACCTTTTCCTGGTGTCCTTGGCTGCAGCTGACATCCTGGTGGCAACATTGATCATCCCGTTCTCCTTGGCCAATGAGCTGATGGGCTACTGGTACTTTGAATCATTTTGGTGTGAGATCTTCTTAGCGCTGGATGTGCTCTTCTGCACATCTTCCATTATGCACCTGTGTGCCATCAGCCTGGACCGCTACCTGTCCATCTCCCGGCCGGTGCAGTACGCAACCCAACGCACCCCTCGCAAGATCAAGGGGGCCATATTGGTGGTGTGGCTCATCTCTGCGGTCATCTCTTTCCCCCCGCTGGTATCCATGAATAAGACCCCGCTGGTGAAGGATGGGGGTGGCCCACAGTGCAAACTCAATGAAGACGTCTGGTACATCCTGTACTCCTCCATCGGGTCGTTCTTCTCCCCGTGCCTCATCATGATCCTGGTGTACGTTCGCATCTATCAGATTGCCAAGAAGCACACTAGATGTCCTCCGGGAGAGCAGAGGAAAGACTGTGCAGGGGGTGTGCCACCAGGCCAAGAGCTGCAGAACGGGAGAAACCAGAGAGGTGTTGACCCTGTAAATGTTCCTAATCCAACTGCATCCAGATCTGAAGCCGTGAACCAGCCTCAACCACCAGCAGAAAGTCGGCAGCAGATGAAACACTCAAGAAAGTGCAAGGACAACAAGGACAGTTCAAGCTCCGGCTCTGACGTCGCGGTAGTTGGGGGAAACAATGACAACTGGACAACCTCTAGTGTGGGGGCGCTGGAGCCCGGCCACCAGACATCCACACCATCCCAAACGTACCAAAAACTCATTGCAAAGTCAAAGGGCAGCCAGCTGGCCTCTTCAAACATCAGGTGGAACACCAGGAGGAAAACCATCATCGTCCACGAGAAGCGGTTCACATTCGTCCTAGCGGTCGTCATTGGGGTTTTTGTCATCTGCTGGTTCCCGTTCTTCTTCAGTTACAGCTTGAAGGCCATTTGTCCAGAAGCTTGTAAACTACCAGAGCCACTTTTTACATTCTTTTTCTGGATTGGCTACTGCAACAGCGCCGTGAACCCACTCATCTACACCATCTTTAACAGGGACTTCCGTAAAGCCTTCGAAAAGATTCTGTGTAAAAAGTATAAGGACTCTTCTTTATGAAAGCAGACAACACTGGGGAAAAAAGGGTTTTATAGGCCTACAGTAAATTGGCATTTGAGTCTTCTAAAGGTGATCCTCGCAGAAACTGTCAGGGTCATTTCATTCCAGTATTTCAAAGAAACGTTTTCTTGTATTTTCTGCAAGTTGTACTTCTGAGAATTAATAATAATAATAATAATAATAATAATCATTTTTTGTTTTTCTTGCCAAAGAAACCAGCCAACTGCTACGGAGCGCCTAAAGGGTCATGGTGGTGGAAAAAAATCAGAGTGAGTAAAAAAAAATTGGAGTACACAAATCCAAATGTTTTCATATTTACATATTTGAAGCTAAATCTTTATATATTAAATTAATTGGGCTTTGTATGTTCCAATATTGACAGGAAAAAATCATAATGAACAAAAATGTGCCACACTGGAGTGGGCCGGGGCTCACGCTGCACGGCACAGACTATAACAGATTATTTAAATTGACTGTGTAACATTTTATCTGTATTGGTGATTCTTTATTTTAATAATGAACAGGCCGCACTTGCAATGAATACGTGTGCATGAGGCGCCGGCGAGATCAAATCGCTGAAACAAAATACTCAGTCACTTACAGAAGGCCATAATTTGATTTTAAATTCAGTTTGAAGATTCAATAATATAAAAGATTATTAGAAATGTTATTAAGCGAACACTGTTACGTACTTATTTCGTTCTGGAACCTACAAGAATGCAATTTTCCCTGAATATTCATAAGACTGCAAATGTGACATTGATTTTATAGAACAGTTCAACGAGAGAACGCAAATATCTTTGCGAGAGAATGCAAAAGTTTTGCGAGGGAACGCGAAAGTGTTGAGAGGGAACACAAAGCATTTGAAAAATATTTTTGTCCTCCCATCCCGATTTTTTTTCAGTCACCCTGAATTTTTTCCACCACCATGTCCTTTTAGGGGCTCCGTACCTTTGAGTAAATGTCTTGTCATGTCAAAATCATGCCACAAAGTGCCAAAAAAACAAAAAGAGAAGACCAATACTGAAGGATACTGAAGAAAAAATATTTAAGTGAAATTGAACTTATTTCTGCTTGTGACCTTTCTAGTGTGCATTCAAAGACAATGCAGCTCTTTCTTAAAGACACCTCACCTCTGGCTCTGCTGCATTGTGAGATCACAGAGCTGGATATGAGAAGATTTCAGAGAGCTTCACCTCTCTGGAAAAGTGCCCGAGCTCTTAACGGCAAGAGAGGCTTTGCTCTCTGGGGTGAGAGAAAATAAAGCAAATGCATAGGTACATGGCTTTAGCAAGCTTTACAGCTGAATCCAAACACACTCTGTTAAGATAAAAAGCATGGTTTTGACTGACATTTTTACTGGTTTTCAGATTGACATGGATTTCCTGAATAAGAGTGTGCTTGATCTCTGTTATCGCTTAATTTGTTGAGTTCTGATTATAAGTAATGGCCGTTGTGTTTGTAGGCTGATGCTTTGGGTTATCAGAACCTCTTCCAGTGTTTTCTGTGACTAAGGAATAGAGTGCCAATTATGTAAATGAATTGTGCCTAATTGTGTGAATTAATGCCTCTTGATAAAAAAAAAAATTTAACAAATTTTTTTTTGTGCTGTCATAAGAAGGTTTGTGCACTTTAATTTGTCTTCTCAATGATATTAGTGACTGTGTAAGTGCAGATAAGTAAAGCTCGGCATGTACCGGCATGTCCTGACGATAAAACTGCTTCTCAGAATTTGGTTCCATTGAGCATCCTGCTGAAATGAGCTGTTGTTGTAAAGCAAATATATTTGTGAAAATAAATTTACATTTGAATCATCTGCATCTTTTACTGAGTAATTTTGGCAGCTGATGTGCAAGTTGCTAATGATTGTTTTCAGATATTCATGAACGTTTTGCTGGCTGGCTGTTATGTACTCTACATTATGTACTCATTGTGCCATCCCAAAATCACTTTCACAGGCCTTTACTTTTACTGTTTCCTCCTGGTGGAATGACCTGCCCAACTAAATCCGAGCATCAAGAAATGGCTAAAAATCTTCAATATATCTCTTCAATCTTTATTTGACCCTCTAACTAACTCTTTCTTTTATAATTCTATTTTATCTATTTTCCTTTTTTAGTAAAAAAAATATATATATATTGTCCCTCTAACATTCTATTTCATCTACTTGTTTTCCTTTTAATTTATTATATAAATAAAAAAAAATAATAAAATAAATAAACATATTGCTAAAGTATGTGTACAGTGTTAGGCTACCTGAGACTTGTCATAGTAGGCTACTTGCTTATTATTGCTCTTTTGTTGGTTTTGGTTGCTTCTATTGTCCTCATTTGTAAGTCGCTTTGGATAAAAGAGTCTGCTAAATAACTAAATGTAAATATGCTTTTAAGCAATATAATAATAATAAATGTATATTTCCCCTCAACATTTTTTGTTTTAATTACATTGTATTTCATGTAAATAAAATGTTTAATTAGTAGACAGTGCGCGAATACAGTTAATTCCTCTTTTACGTCTCCTTGCATTTCAGATACATGCACATAAAATTATGTAAAAAAAAAAAAAACTTTTTGGCATTCTTGTTCTCTGTGCTTTAAATAATTTTTTTCTTGCTCATCTGAAAGATCATCTGATCTTGTCTCAAAAACCACAATATTAACATATATGTTTTACCTCAAGAGATATGCATGCTGATGTTCTGTGGTTGTCAGTGCAACGTTGAAGTTCCTTCATGCAGTTTATTAATGCTCATGCAAACCTGAGTCATCTGAGGAATGAACACACAACCATGTGCCCTCCGGAGTACAGACCACCCGGTAAGTGACCTGCCCTCAGTGAGAGTAGGTTGCACTGTAATGCTAGAATATGTCTAACTACATTTCACCATATTAATTAGAAGTGTGGCATTTTTGGCATTGTGGGCCTGGCGTAAAATTAAATTAGACCATCAAAAGTGGTTGTTTGTGACTTGAAATGGCATTTCTAACTACATTGTAAAGACTTGTGGATCTTTGGTCTTGGGCTTGTAAGCAATCGGTAAGTAACCACTCAAAAAACCCTAGCATCTGTATAGCAATGCGCTTAACAATACTGATTACACTTTTGGAACAACCAAAGTTCCTTTCAAGGAAAGTTTGTTCACTCGGCAGCCATATTTGCAATGCCTTCGGGCAGCTCAAACAAAACCAAGTCCTATATCTAAATTAATGGGGGGATCCTGAAATCTCAAAAACTGCCCTATGAGTTTGTTTGGTGTGTTCCACTCGTCTGGCTCACATCATGTTGAATCGCGTCGGGGCTGTCGGCGAGAGTGAGAGCTCTGATTGGATATTCAGTTTAGCGAATGAGTCAGTGCTGAGAATTAAAGCAAACGTGATCAAAACAAGCATGTGAATGAAGGCGGTACAGACAGAAGGCTTTAAATGTTACGTGATCTTTACCAATCATTCTAATAAGCGAATGTTTTCTGCAGAATGAGGTTACTCGCTTCAGTTCACATGCAGACCCCCTTGCTTCAGAGTGTTATTCAAACTTTTTTACAGGACAATGATTCTCACGTTCTCCTAATTAAAGTGCAAAGTCTGCTTTCAAAGTTTTCAGTTCTTCTAGTGAACAGCGAGTCATTTTGTTAAATCCACTACTTCCTCATTCCCAAGAAAGATGGGGGGCTTAGGCCCATCCTTGTTCTCAGTCATCTGAACCATGCACTGATGAAACACCCATTTAAGATGCTGACTTTGAAACAGATCCTCGCACAAATATGTCCCGGGGATTGTTTTTATCAGTAAATATGAAAGATGCTTACTTTCACACCCAGATAGCACCTCATCACAGACTGTTCTTGAGATTCATGTTAGAGGGGGTGGCTCATCAATAAACAGTCCTGTCATTCGTATTCTGTCTCTGGCCCTGCGCACTTTTACAAAATGCGTGGACACAGCTCTTTCCCTTCAGAAGCAGATGGGAATCTGCATTATGAATTACCTTGACAATGGGCTTATGTTAGCCAGAACGGAGCAGGAACTTCTCGCTCACAGGTCCGGGGGACAGTTTTCGATTTGGCCCAGATGCAGACCTGGATTTCGCCAGAACACGATTCAATGGCTAGCAGCGTCATTCAAATTTGGGACTTCTCATCCCCTCTGAGTTTTCCAGAGGATGCTCGGCCTCATGTCAGTGTACCGTTCCATGCTTGGTGCCTGGGACATTTTCATCTCAAGGTAACCCACCGCTGCATTAGAGCTGTGGCCCCTTGGAAAACCCCTCATCTGTTTTAAACAGGCGTCCCATTGGGACTGACCTCCAGAAGGAAGGTAGTCATGACAGATGTCTCCAGCTCGGGTTGGGGAGCACTGTACAAGAGCAGATTAGCATTTGGCTCCTAGTCCAACCTGGAGCAACACCTGCTCATCAACTGCCTCGAGAAAATGGCAGTTTCTCTAGCTCTGAAAACCTCCTTGCCAGCCTTAAGAGGGCACCACATCCTGGTCCGCTCAGACAACATAATCGTTGGCTTGGTGTGTTCTGACCTTATGGGCACAGTGCAAATTACTCTCACTGAGGGCAGGTCACTTACCGAGCAGTCTGTACTCGGGAGGGCAGAGGTGGACCTCTTCAACCTCAGAGGACAACACTCACTGCCCAATTTATTCCTTGAAGGAGCAAGATGCCCCGGCCCTTCCCCAGGTCATCAGATGGGTCAGGGAAGTCTGGCGCTCGGTCCTCCTGGTGGCCCCACTGAGTTAATTCAGCTGCTATCGGCAGCTCCTTCGCCAATCCCATTTTGAGTACAAACCTCCACTCTTCCCATGAGAGTGACTACCACCATTTTGGAGGGCAGAACCCTGTCTATGAGATGCCTCTATTCCCTTAAATGGCCATTCTTTGCTGACTGATGTGCAGCATCTATCTGCAAGAGCTGATGGATAAGGGGAGCACCCCTTCGACACTCAAAGTATACTTGGTGGCCATCATGACGAATCATGAGGGGAGATTGAACCTGCCTCATTCTCATACTGTGCTGACTTGGGACTTATCCATAGTCCTTAGGGCCCTACGAGCCCCTCCTTTTAGCCGCTCCAGTCAACTGATTTTAGGTCCCTGTCACTATCACTTAGGACTGCCCACCTTTTGGCTTTTATCATCAGTCAGGGATTGTGCAACCTACAAGCACTGTCAGTCAGTACTTCATGCATTGAGTTTGGGCCTAAAGACTGTAGAGTCATCCTCAAACCAAGACACAGCTATGTGCCTTAAGTGCTCTCCACTCATTGTGAGCACTAGTTATCACCCTTCTAGCTCTTCCTAACCCAGAAGACGAGCAGGGTCCCAATTCACTCTGCCCAGTTCGGGCTCTTAGAGTGTATGATGACTATCGCACTGGATAGTTGATGCTTTAGCCCTGGCTTACACCTCAATGGACTTACAGTGTCCAATTGGAGTGAGGGCCAACTCAAGCCATTCAAGGAATGACCTTCTCCATGGCTTGGTCCAGTGGAGTTTCAATTGGTGATATCAGTGCAGCAGCCAGTTGGTCTTCAATGCCTACCTTCACCAGATTTTACAACTTGGACATCCCTGCCCTTCAGGCACAGATTTTGTCCATTCAATTTACTCAAGAAATGGCCATTGGCAGTAATGCAAGGGGAACAAACCAGAGATACAGAACAAGATGTTCAAATGACACTGTCACTGATATGAGAAAATTTCTCATGAAAGTGAGGCATTTGTGGGTGGACGGTGGTTTGTGTTTCTGCGACGAGAGTCTAGTTCTGAGAACATGATATGAATTTCTTTTGTGATGTATATCAGTGAAACTGAAAATGTTTTATGATAATGTCATGTGTCTCATGAGACACAGTACTCACCACAACAAACCATTTCACACAGAACCCCTGTGTGTTTGCTTTGAAAAAACATGATGAGGCCAGTGAATTGGGCAAGCAAGGCCTTGAGACATGAGTGCAGTGATCAAACACGTCCATCCAGGGCATTTAGCATGCTGAGATTTTATTTAAATTTTATTTCTCCAGTGGGTTTTCAGCAGAAACAACTGAGAATCCCAGTTTTGAAGGAGCATCCATTGAGATTTTTTTTGGGCTTATGGCACTTTTTCAAAATCTGTTGTGTATTATGTTTTGTGTGTGTGTGTGTGTGTATTGTTTGGACTCTTTACACCGCTGTGCATGCTATGCTATGCGCTGCATAATTAATTTTAACCCCCTACCCAATTGAATTTTTTTTGTTTATACAACTAATCGCTTAAGCTTGATTATCTCCCTTCTCATTAACTATGTTCATGTATGAATAATGCATTAGGTCAGTCTGTCTAAGTAGATTACCATGTTATCTTTGTTTACTTGACAGTGATTGTGTCTCATGCTTTAGCACCAGGTTGTTAACATGTTCCATAGGGGATTTTGCAGAAATTAACATTTAGGTGACATAATAAAGACAAAAGAAAACAGGACATTATTCCCTGATTAAAAATGTTTTTATTGCCTCAGCACTCACATTAGTACACTACTCTTCAGTATATCATTAAACATGATATTCCTTGAATCATAAATGAACGGGAAAACATATCATTTTTTAAAGAAAATACTTCATTTATCAAAACAATGTAATATACAGATGGAACCGTGTTCTCTTATACTAATCAATTTGACCCTGTATATTGTTGACCCTTCATAAAAAGAGGGACATCATATATATATATATATATATATATATATATATATGTATATATATATATATGTATATATATATGTATATATATATGTATATGTATATATATATATATGTATAATATATATGTATATATATATATGTATATATATATATATATAGTATATATATATATATATGTATATATATATATATATATATATATATATATATATATATATATATATATATATATATATATATATGTATATATATATATATATGTATATATATATATACACATACATTCATATATATACCACACACACACATATACCTATATACATATATATACACACACACATATACATACATATATATATATATATATATATATATATATATATATATATATATATATATATATATATATATACACACACATACATACATATATATATACGCACACACACACACACACATATATAATATATATATTTTTTATATATATATATATATATATATATATATATATATATATATATATGTAATTGATTTACAGTAACAATCACCGTTGATACTGTGGTTATTTGATACATGTCGATATATAAATGATATTTCATATTTAATATATTAATTCGGTTTATGTTTTCAGATAGCACGAATAATCATCATCAAAATCAGATTACGCTCTAACGTTATAAAACATTCCTGGTTGGTGGAACTCTAACTCTTGTAAAAAAAAAAAAAAAAAAAAAAAAAAAAAAAAAAAAACTATAATAAATTAATTAATTGTACACGCTCACCACAAAAGACTATCTGCAACTATCAGCTGTCCACAACAAAACATTTGACGCGTGATTGACTGTGTCCCACCAATAAAACCGTCCGGAATGAAACTACATCATGACCGTTTTTGGTTCCTACCGCAATAGTAAACGGACTCTCAATCGAAGTTCACAGAACTAATTGTCAATCAAGAGCCCCAGGTGGCCAAATAAGTAGCAAATCCAGGACGTGTTTAAAAGGACACGTTTGTCTAGTTGGTTTATATAATACTGTTTAAAATGCTGTGGTTTGTTTTACTGTTCTCATGGCTTTCTGAAGGTACACCGATCAAACAAATCTGTCACAAGTAAATCAGAAAATAACTATAGTCTGAGTTTACATTCGTGGATCTAGCATATGGGTTAAAATAAAGCTGTTTTTGTGTTTAAGCGTCAGGAACTCCTGTGGGTACATTGAAGGCCACTGAAGGAAATCTGGGCTGCTTTTTTTTTTTAAAAAAAACAAACTAAACTTAAGTTATGTGACATGATGTCCTTTATCCACAGGATTTATTAACTCACTGCAGAGTGCACCACCTCATGTGATGAAGACAAGTGAAACGCAGCTTGGTAAGACATCTGTATACGCAACAGCATGACCGATCAGAGCCTTTAGACCTGATTTAATGTCTTTATCAATGTCTTTAACAGATTTTGAGGACGACTATGCTGTACAGGAGGGGGATATCTTACAACCAGTAAGCCCAAATCTCGTTTTATATTCATGATCGAGACTAGAGATTTAACATTTAAAGCAAGATACTACATTTAAACATTTAAAGCAAGATACTACAGTATATACAATTATTTATTTTTTTCTTCCCTTGATGTGCTTGTCAATTTTTGGCTGTATTCCATGATGGGGGACTGTAATAATTGTTTATTTTATTACACCTTATCTGTTTTTGTCTGTAAATTTCAATTGCAATATGTATTTTTAAAGACAGTTTCTCAAAATTTGTTTTTCCTCTCTTTAGCTGAGCCAAAAATCTCCACTTAAAGGGACAGTTCACCTAAAAATGAAAATTCTCTCCTCATTTGCACACCCTAAAGTTGTCCCAAACCCGTAGGTTTTTCTTTCTTCTGCTGAGCACGAGAGCAGATATTTTGAAGAATGTTGGTAACATTGACAGTAGCCATTGATTTGCTTCGTATGGGGAAAAAAAATAAAAATACCATGGAAGTGGGTAAATTATGACAATTTTCTTTTTTGGATGAACTATCCCTTTAAGTAGGACTTGCATCAAAACACTATGTAAATTACATTATTTTGTATGTCAACAAAATGAAACCAGTGCTTATTTAATATACAGTGTAGTGCCTCATTTTCATATTTAAGCAACATTTCGGAACACTTGTGATACAAAAAGAGTTGCCTCTGTGATTCTTTAGACTGACAGGAATGCAGTGAGTCAGCTGTGGGCAGAGGTGAATGGAAGTTTGTCAGTGCCTTATGAAATTGATTCTAAACTTGGTGAGTTTTTCTGCATGTTTGGTGCGGTGTTTTCTGCAGATATTACCCTAATACCTTAGTGTTCTCTAGTGGCATAATCACAATTTCAATGATTAGATCTGTATGTCATGTGTTTAAATAATATCAGGTGAAGATGCACTGATATTCAAAGTAATGTTTGTTTCTGTATTTGTTTGCGGTCTTCAGAGGACAGGACTGACGACATTCTTAATGCCTTAAATATGATTTCCGAGAAGACGTGCATCAGATTTCATCCACGTGCTAATGAAACTGACTATTTGCACTTTGAGTACGGAAAAGGGTGAGTCACAGATTTTGGGAGTGTAATTCGATGTCTTTGTCAGGACACTTTTCCAGTATATTTCAGACTTGGAAAAAGTCTATCTTTTCCACCTAGTGTCATCACCGAATATCTAATCTAGTTTGTTGTTTCCTAAAGGTGTGCATCTTATGTTGGATGTATGGGGGGTGAGCAGTCTCTTCTGATTGGGCCAAAATGTAAAGCTGGGAACATCTGCCACGAGATCCTTCACTCCCTTGGCTTTTACCACGAGCATTCCCGATATGACCGTGGTGATCATATCACTGTACTTAATGAAAACATTGTCTCTGGTACAGTATGCATACTACTAAGTTAATCCAGCATTTCAGTGCAATTTAAAAATTGCTAATGGAATTCCTGTCATAATTTAGAGTAGTACTTTTAGTATACATAATTTCAGTTTAGTCTGGGATCATACTGTTGCACTTTTGCAACATCATTTTACCATTTAAAATAAAAAGTTTAACCATGTTTAGCCTGACATGTGAAGTACTATAATAGTCAGTCAGAAGAAATGCCTAGTTTTATTCTGGAGTGGAAAACAATGAAATACAGAGATAGTTGAGAGAAGAACAAAAACCATTCTCAAAAGCCTGATTGTAGATTGAGTGCAACAGTTTTCATGTTGATAATTCAGAGGCCTTCGAGTATCAAATATGTTTTCATTTTACAGGGAAAGAGGACAACTTTGTGAAGAGAAAGGGTAACACCCTCGGTCTGAAGTATGACCTGGAATCTATCATGCATTATGGAGAGTAAGAGTTGCAGTCGAAACGAATCCTGAAATAGTTTGCATGGCTGTCTGGGTGCATGATGTGCTTTTGGCTGGCCGGCATTTCATTAGTCCTGATTTCATTCTGTTTTGCAGCAATTATTTCTCTCGCAATGGAATGCCCACAATTAAGGCCAAAGAGAGCGGTGTAAAGATCGGACAGAGGACTCACTTGTCTGATCTGGATGTGCAAAGGATCAGGAGGCTGTACCACTGTGGTACGTCATATGTGCACATTTATCATACCAGGGATATTATAGTTAACTCAAATTAAAAACATCAAGTAGATTTGTTACTTGAAATTATAGGTTATAAACTTAAAGCAGTAGTTCACCTGAATATGAAAATTTTCTGAAAATGTACTCACCCATCCAAGATATAGATGACTTGGAGAAATGTAGCACTACAACATTTGCTCACCAGTGGATCCTCCTGCAGTGAATGGGTGCCATCAGAATGAGAGTCCAAACAACTGCTAAAAACATTTCAAATGAAAAGGGGAAAATATAAAATATTAATTCAAAATATTAATAAAATCTATAATAGACTCTCAATGCTAAAATAATACTAGGACTGTATGAAATTTAGATGACTAAAAATGACAAAACATTAGAATTTGCGGTATAAAAATGGAAAGCCGTATATAGACCAAGAACTGACCTGTCAAAAACTTTTATGACCCACAAGAATTCTGATGGCTGAGGAGAGGAAGTGAACTGAATCAATGGTAGTATCTCTAAAAGACCTGATGCACTTATTTGTTGATTTTTGTCTTTGTGATGCCATTGTTCTGGGACTTTGACATTGAGAGTTCCAGCTGCTCTTCCTGAATAAATCTGCTTTCTTCATTTCAGACAAGGATCAAGCAAAATCTTGAATGGTTACTTGATGACAGAGGAATTTTGAATCTAGGAGGACAAATAAAGGTTTCAAAATCGAGATGCATATGTGCCCAATTCTTGTTTTTATTGTAATTTTTGTTTTGTCCAGTAGATGGTAGTCACTCTGCGTTTTTAGGTGGAAAATGTAAGTAGAGTCTATGTTACCAAAAAGAAGTGTGAGGCACAAATGTACATACAGTACCATCTCATGAAGGTCAGTTTTATAGCATATTGCAGCGTAGTGTTTTTCTTTTGGATTCTTAAGTGAATTTGAGTTTAATTTCACCAGCATGCTTGCTAATCACAATCCACTTTCACTGTTTGGAGAGCTGAATGTTTCAGTTCATCTGATATCGTTTTATTGTTTTATAAAAGCAGCCTTAATATGCGAAATGATTCTAGTCAATTGTATGATTCATTGCCATTACTTATGGCCTTTAAAATATTTGTATATGGGTGTAAGTTTTTTGTTAAATTCGCCTCTTTTGCGTTTACAAGTTGCACAGGGAGTTGGTACTCAATTATGGGAGCCTGAAATCTCATGTCAGTATCTTTAAATTTATATAAATATAAAATCAGCTAAAGAAGAGCAGGGGGAATGATGTTGCACAAATAACTAGTACAAGCCTCACAAATGCTTATTTCACACATAACACGTTTTTGCATTCTGATTCGTTTTTGTTTTCCTCCTCTTGCAGTATTCCACTTTCTATTGCTTTGGCACTTTTCCCCATAAGTTGTAACGTTTCTTTTTAGACGGTGTTTCCGTTTGAGCCACTGACAACTATAAATTAAAAAAAATAACAAATAACAGATTTATAAATTGCACAACTGGCTGGAAACCTAGAGGAGGAGTGATTCTCTGACGTGACGTCATGAGAAGAGGGCATCTGCGTGACGTCATGGCGGGCGCGCTCAGTGAGACTCGAGTCAGTTCACTCCGGTGACTGATGCGCAAACTTCTAGAAAACGTCTAGAAGAAGAAAATGGTATAAGAATAAAATAATGGAGAAACGAATAGAAGGACATAAGTATTCGAACTGTCGGTTTCTTTTTATTCTGCTGCTATTGAGGAAGTGTATTTTGTAAAATATTGAAACCAATTGTTCAAGTCTAACCCTAACTGGAGCATTCTTTCGTGGCTTTTTCCCCCCTAAATCTCACATGGAACTGTTTATGCAAAGATCATTTGTCCGCAGCGTTTGGTATTTGAGGAACTGTAGTTTTGGCTTGGCTGGTGCGCGTGTTTGCAGATGGTGAACCTTTTTACGCATCTTGACAATTTCAGAGCTGCTCGGACACACGCAAACCCACGGACCTACCATGTTTGAATCATTTTTACATTTTTATATTCTGCAAATTTACTTGCCTATCTTTTACTGTCTAAAAATTTAGTGTATTGTATCGACGCGCTAGTGTTCTTTTGCGCATCTCCAAGCGCGTGTTTGTTCCATTGATGCAAGTGCGCGCTGACTTTTTTTTTTTTTTTTTTTTTTGGACCTCAAGATCGGAGCAGATGTATATTAAAAGCCTTTATGTGTAGTTTGCGTAACTTATCACAGTATTTAGAATATTTGACTTATGCTGTGGAAAATTAATAGCACGTTTTTTATTAATAGTGGCCGGTTTACGCATGTTACGTTTTACTTGCTGATTGATTTTTAATGATTTACTTGTGAAATAGACGGACTGCAGGACCTCCTTTTAAATGCAAGTCCAATATCTTGATTTGTAGTGGGTTTTTTTCTCTTCTTTTTCCGTTTTTCTTGAAGTTCGTCAAAGGAAGCACCTAAAGGATGTCATTCTTTGATGTAAAGACTCATTTTAGTCATTTGACTTTCAGTGATTTTCTAAAAGAAAGAATGTCTTTGGAAGGATTACGCTAGGATTTAATTCTATATCAAAACCTGCTTTTCACTTCTCTGTCTAGCCTGGAAGTTCAATATGACTGTAATACATCCTCCAGATGTGGCGTGCAGGTTGGGAGCAGGAAAAAATCTTAGTTCTCTGGTTAAAGCATGCAATTCCAATTTTTCTTATTCTCCTGAAACCACAGCTGTATTTGCCACTGCAATGACGCTCATCATGCTCTTCACCATCTTCGGGAACATCCTGGTGATCATCGCCGTCCTGACGTGCCGCTCTTTACGAGGACCTCAGAACCTTTTCCTGGTGTCCTTGGCTGCAGCTGACATCCTGGTGGCAACGTTGATCATCCCGTTCTCCTTGGCCAATGAGCTGATGGGCTATTGGTACTTTGAATCATTTTGGTGTGAGATCATCTTGGCACTGGATGTGCTCTTCTGCACATCTTCCATTATGCACCTGTGCGCCATCAGCCTGGACCGCTACCTGTCCATCTCCCGGCCGGTGCAGTACGCAACCCAACGCACCCCTCGCAAGATCAAGGGGGCCATATTGGTGGTGTGGCTCATCTCTGCGGTCATCTCTTTCCCCCCGCTGGTATCCATGAATAAGACCCCGCTGGCGAAGGATGGGGGTGGCCCACAGTGCAAACTCAATGAGGACGTCTGGTACATCCTGTACTCCTCCATCGGGTCGTTCTTCGCCCCATGCCTCATCATGATCCTGGTGTACGTTCGCATCTATCAGATTGCCAAGAAGCACACTAGATGTCCTCCGGGAGAGCCAAAGAAAGATTGTGCAGGTGGTGTGCCACCAGGTCGAGAGCTGCAGAACGGGAGAAACCAGAGAGGTGTTGACCCTGTAAATGTTCCTAATCCGACTGCATCCAGATCTGAAGCCGTGAACCAGCCTCAACCACCAGCAGAAAATCGGCAGCAGATGAAACACTCAAGAAAGTGCAAGGACAATGAGGACAGTTCAAGCTCCGGCTCTGACGTTGAGGTAGTTGGGGGACATAATGCCAACTGGACAACCTCCAGTGTGGGGGCGCTGGAGCCCGGCCGCAAGACATCCACACCATCCCAAACATACCGAAAAGTCATCGTAACATCAAAGGGCAGCCAGCTGGCCTCTTCAAACATGAAACCAGCAGGAACGCCAAACACCAGAAGGAAAGCCATGATCGTCCGTGAGAAGCGGTTCACATTCGTCCTAGCGGTCGTCATTGGGGTTTTTGTCGTATGCTGGTTCCCGTTCTTCTTCAGCTACAGCTTGCAGGCCATTTGTCCAGAGGCTTGTAAACTACCAGAGCCACTTTTTAAGTTCTTCTTTTGGATAGGCTACTGCAACAGTGCTGTGAACCCACTCATCTACACCATCTTTAACAGGGACTTCCGTAAAGCCTTCAGAAAGATTCTGTGTAAAAGGTGTAAGGACTGTTCTTTTTGAAACCGGACAACCCTGAAAAACGGTGTTGTAGATTAAAGTGTCATTGCTCCCTCTAATAGTGAAGCTCACAAAAATGGTCAGGGTCATTTCACTCCAGTATTTCAACTATGCCTTTAACCATTTTGACATTTTCATGACAAAAAGTCCTTTCAGCCCAGACTATACCATTATTGAATGCACATGGTATTTTTGAAAGTTGCTAATAATTATACAATTACTTTTGTGACTTGTTCTCATTGTTGGAACTTTGTTTTCATCAGTATTTTTATATATCAGTTGAACGATTGAAAACTGCACATACGAAGCCTCTACAAACAGATCATTTGACAATTTGTTTTTCTTGCCAAAGAAACTAGCCATTTGTAGATCCTTTTTTCCTTTGCATGTTCAGGATTGTCTTTGAGTCTTTATAAATGTCTTTGCACGGCAGGGATTTGGAAAGAGCATGTTTAGTTACTTTATTTTTGTTCTTTAATTGTCATGTCAAAATAATGTCAAAAAGCAAAAAAAATGCAAGACCATTAGGATACTGAAGAAAATAAATAACTCTTAATTTTGGGGGGAAAAATGACCTGGCCATGTTTTTGACTGGATTTTGAAAATCATACGTATAAATGCATATCTGAGAATCACATAATTGTTTCCTCTGTATCCAGAATTTTAAATAACCACTATTTACTATTCTCTTGAGCGTTTGATGACTTGTATTACATCAGCAGTTCCCTATGCTGAACTGAGTGGATATATCGGCACACATTCCATTCATTTTTGTAATTCATCAGCTGAGGTGCCACATCAAACATGAGGAACTCTCACAAGATTGTGCTGGTGTCTCTCCAGAGATGCTCTGGCCTCCAGGATGTTGTTTGTGACCTTTCCAATGTGCTTTTAAAGACAATGCAGCTCTTTCTAAGAGACACCTCTGGCTCTGCTGCATTGTGAGATCACAGAGCTGGATATGAGAAGATTTCAGAGAGCTTCACCTCTCTGGAAAAGTGCCCGAGCTCTTAACGCCGAGAGAGGCTTTGCTCTCTGGGGTGAGAGAAAATAAAGCAAATGCATTTAGCTAGCTTTAAAATTGAATCCGAACACCATCTGTTTAGATTAAAAGCATGGTTTTGACCGACATTTTTGCTGGTTTTTAGATTTTAACCAATGAATGACATGGATTTCCTGAATAAGAGTGTGCTTGATCTCTTTTATGGCTTAATTTAATGGATTCTGATTGAAAGTAATGACCGTTGTGTTTGTAGGCTGATGCTTTGGGTTATCAGAACCTCTTCCAGTGTTTTCTGTGACTAAAGAATAGAGTGGCAATTATGTAAATGAATTGTGCACTTATTAATGCCTCTTGATAAGTCTTTTTTTATTATTTTTGTGCTGTCATAAGAAGGTTTGTGCACTTTAATTTAGCTTCTCAATGATATTAGTGACTGTGTGAGTGCAGATAAAGCTCGGCATGTCTTGACAATAAAACTGCTTCTCAGAATTTGGTTCCACTGAGCATCCTGCTGAAATGAGCTGTTGTTGTAAAGCAAATATATTTGTGAAAATAAATGTACATTTGAATCATCTGCATCTTTTGCAGAGTTTTGGCAACTGATGTGCAATTTGCTAATGATTGTTTTCAAATATTCGTGACATGAAAGTTTTGCTGGCTGTCTGTTGTGTACTCAGTGATGTCTGTTAGCAAACCTGAGTTTTATTTTTGGTTTAAATTATGTTAATGTTGTCAGTTAGATTTGTTGGAATCATCATGTGTCACAGGCTAGAGTGCCTTTATATATTTGGCCATGACTTAATGTTGCTCACAAACTGAAACAATTTTTACTCATTGGTAGAGGTGGCACAATTTTAGCAGGTTTTTTTTTTTTTTTCAGTTCAAATTATAGTGTTCAATTCTATATATTATATATATATATATATATATATATATATATATATATATATGTATATACATCTATTATTATTTTAATCTTTTATATTTTTTTTATATAAATGAAAAAATATATTTGAATGCATTTGTTATTTAAATATTTGTTTATTTTAAATATTTATTTTAAAATATTTTATTTTATATTAATTGTAATTGTATAAAAATGCAAATTTCCCATCAACACCTAGCCTTTCTTCTTAGACTCTCTTAGTTGTTTGCTACTTTATTTGGTCTTCTACATTCGATGCCACAAACCTTAAACGCAGCTCTTATGCCTAAACATCCTTTATCATATTCTACATTTTACCTCAAGAGATATGCATGCTGATGTTCTGTGGTTGTCAGTGGAACGTTGAAGTTCCTCCATGCAGTTTATTGATGCTCATGCAAACCTGAGGTCATCTGAGGAGTGAACACAAAACCATCTGTATCTCCATGACACTTTTAATCTCTTCATTACATCTGTGGCAAAATCTGCTGTTTGCAACTGTTCATATTTTCATCCATCTAGTCGCATGTTAATTTTGTGAAACGATGCTTCCCTCTGCAATCTCAAGTGTCCCTTCCTCTTTTTGAAGCAGTAGAAGCAGATGCTGCCAAACGGGCCGAGGTGGGACGTATCTGTGCACAGACTTCAGAAGCAAAGATGCTGATTATGAGGGCTGCTGGATTCGCTTTTATAATGACAACAACAAACGATTATGAACAAAACCAATTTTAAATCCCCTTTTTTGCATGCATATGTCTGACTACTTTTCACCATACTGGGTTAGAAGAGTGGCTTTTTGACAACATTTGCAGTAATTAATGCATTGTAGGGCTGGCATTGAAATTAAATTAGATGATCAAAATGGGTTGTTTATGGCTTGAAGTGCCAAAAACAACATTGTAAAGAGTTGTGGGTCTTTGGTCTTGGGCTTGTAAAAAACCCCTCAAAACACCCTAGCAACCACATAGCAACATAACAACAGAATAACAATAAGTTTGCTTAGTTCAAATATTTTGAGATTTTTAATCATATTATAATTATAAAAACACTTTTTATTAAGATTCTAAAGGAACCCTTCCATTTCTGATTATTTTTTTTCATACGTCAGGCTTTACAGAGTTAAATTTATGATAAACATTCCATACATTCAACATCCCCCCTCGTCTTTTCAATGTCTTATCTCTCGAAGTATCTTGCTGTGAGTTAATTAGGGAGCTGTGCTGAGCGAATGCACTCCGCAATCACTCTTTCATAGGTGGTGTTTACAGACTGGATCAGAGCCTCTGAATGGAGCTTTGTAAGCAGACGCCATTAAGAGCTGTTATTTAAAGCATCTGAATTTACTTCACGGCTCTAGTTATCCAGACTCGGCCCAGTAGAGATCTGTCCTGTCCATTTATATAAACAGGTTGGGTTCATTTTTACATGAGTCATTAGTTAAAGAGCTGCTGGATGTTTGGCAAGAAATGGCCACTGGCAGTAACGTGCAGGGAATAAACCAGAACAGGATGTTCAAATGATGCTGTCACAGATATAAGGAACTTAACTTCTCTTTCTCATGCAACTTAGGTGTTCGTGGTTGGGTGGAGGTTTGTTTTACAGTCTAGAGAACGTGATAAGAATTGCTTCAGTGATGTATATCAGTGAAATGTTTTATAATGATGCTAAGTGTCTCATAACTTTATGAAGATAAAATGCGTGATGATGTTTACCTGTAAAGCACACACCACAGCAATGCTAATGTCTGTATGGAGCTTCTTTTTAAGTGAGATGCAGCCAGTAAAATTTTAGTACGCTGTGTTATGCGCAAGACACAAGTGCATCGGTCAAAAACTCCTGTCCATTGCGTTTACATAGAAAAACTATGGAAAAGTAGCACAGTGGAATGGGAAGACGCATTGTGTGAGAATGGGCCCTTATAAAAGCATTATAGCATTTACTATGGGCATTTATTATGTGTGTATGCACTAAAAATATACATCAATTGTTAATACAAATCTATATAAACATTATTATAGATAGTGTATAGAAAGAGATGTAAGCGTGTGTTTGTATATCTGTATATATACAAACACAATGTATTCTTATTTAGATGAGACTTTGATTGTTTTATATGCAGCTAATTACTCTCTCTCTAGTATTTAGCTGTATATACAACAAAGTCTATGCAATGTTCCCATTTATATAGAGAGGTATAAGCTGCCACAAAACACAACCACAAGAGAGGCAGATGCAGATGAGTTAAAATTGATAGTTTAGTTTTAAAACTTATATTTTTTTATTTAACCAAGAAAATAAGAGGCAAAAATAATGTCATTGATTCCTGTCGAATTGGTGCAGTGGTGTTGGGTGCTACTCTTAAGATGGATAGATAAACATCATATATCTTTATTGTTCTTTCTTGTATTTGGAAACTTACTGCGGCAGGTTAGTGTGTCAGTGTGTGTTATTTTTCATTTCGTTCACTCATATCTGTACAGCACAAACAATACGGGGTGAGTTACAGGCTACAGTTTAATACAGAGTTCAAGCTTTGTTTAAATATTAATAGTGTTGCTAACTATTGCATACAACATTAATACATAGCACTGATTGGCACTGCCCACGCATGCTATTACTGCAAGTAAAAAGCTTGGACCAGGGTGTATCTTCTGACATATGAGGCACCTCAGTGAAAGAATGAGATAAAACGGGCGTAACTCGATCACAATGCTTACCGTTTTTGTGCATGCATTATTAGATGATTGCAGCAGCCAGTCGTTTGATGGGTGATGGTGCCACATGTTGGCCTCATGAGTCAGTCATCCCACTCTAGTTCTGTTCACACTGCTGAGTGATGTCCATTAGAAAGAAAACACTATTAATCAAATGCAGAGGTAGCTTATTTGAACATAATGTACCTTTTAACAGCTGTTATACAACAATTCATCATCTCAAAGGCCTCATTGAACTAAACAACAACACAAGACTGCATCGATCTTTTGACTTTTTGCACTTTTATGTGTGATAAGACAGTGCTAAATGCTTAAAGTTGGAAAATTTTACATTATAATTGCTTCTTTTATTTTTTTATTTATTTATTTTTTTTGCTTTTGCTTTTTCATAGCTATGGAGACTTAATGGAGATATCAGTTGTGTTTTGTTTAAATATGAACTATGTTTCCGATGTTTCTGCTGAAAATCCTGAGAAGAAACAAAAAATTTAAATGGTATCTGCCATGCTTGTTTGTCCTGAATGATAAAGTATATAATCATAACCTTGAGTTAATCTCAGCAGATACTCAGCAGTTTTTACCAAGCTCAATTTAATTTTAAGAAATCGAGCATCGCGTTAGTTCAGGCAGGCCACGTCAGTCAAGCTTGCATCAGCTGACGATCAGCTATTCCTGATGTGTACCAATCCAATCCAATAATTTTTTTAACTCTAGCGGTTAATAAAAACAGAACTGCACGCATCCTGCGGAAGAACATTCTAACCGGAGCTACTTCTCCAAGTTTATGTCTATGGCAATTCACGAAGGTACAGGCTAAAACAGTTAAAAAAATAATCACTTATTATAAATGTACCGTAGTGAATTGGAATAAGGCAAAAAAAGTGGTTTGGTAGATGAATTTATGATGTACTCTCTCATTATATACATTTTGCAAATTTTGAACAGAAAAAGTTACATAGTGTTGCTTTAATATTCATAATTATGCAATTGTTCAGTGCAATTATACTTTTAAGAAACACCAATGTTCTCAGTGTTTGGATACTCATGAATAAAAGCTTTTGTCTTCGTGGAGTAATTAAAGCGAGTAAATTAATCTAAAACACGGTGTTGTGTTTGATCATTTCTGGCATGTTTCAGTGTGCTAAAGATTATTCAGCCATAGAGATACTGTTGTCTGTTGAATGAAGGTTAGCATGGTTAACTAATTTAATCAAATTAAATATGATTCTGTTTAATAATAACCTTTTCAGGCATTGTGCTCGATGATCCATCATAGCACGCTGGAATGTCATGGCAAAATTGAGCTTAAATGTTTAAAATAACTACTCAAGGAAAGGATAAACTATTCAGTATCTCTTTTATTTGACAATGAGAGTAAATTGAGATTTTGGAGACCTATCCTGATCCTAGAGTTTCAGAAGGGATCTAAACAGTGCTCAAGATCGACATCTGCAATGAATCACAGAGATGTCAGTTTACACACAAAGATTTCTCATTAAATTCTCTTGAATCCAAATAATATGAGCTGTGGTAATATCCACATGAAAGGAAAAGTTCACCCAAAAATCAGAATTTGCTAAAATGTCCTCACCATCAGGCCATCCAAGATGTAAATGGGTTTGTTTCTTAATCAGAACAGATCATCAAAAAATCATCATTACAAAACATGCACACCAATAAATACACTCCAAACAACTGATAAAACAACAAAAAAATACAAAACACCAGACAAAAAATCAAAAAAACCCACAAAACTAAAATCCATCAATTAACATCTGCATGTTAACAAACAGCTGCCTGTTTATAAGAAACTTATCCACCAGTAAGGCATTTTAACTTCAAACTGTTGCTTTTTGCCAAAATACTAGCGCATAATCCATAATAACGCTTTGACTAGTGAAAAAGTCCATCCCCTGTGTCCTCTCACATCAAAATCTACAGACATGTTTGTTTAGATCTGTTTTGGACTGTTTTTGCTTGCAAATAGTGCTTGATCTGTGTATATATATCTCCTGATTCAGACTTTTTTCACTGAATAAAGCCGTATTATGGATGAAGGACTTGCATTTTAGTTAAAAACTTAAAAAGTTTTAGTTAAAAGTTAAAACGTCTTGTTTTGTTTCTTGCAAACATGCTGTTTTTCCATTTCAGTAGAAATTAATGGATTACTGTGATGTTTTATCAGCTGTTTGGATTTTCATTATGATGGCACCCATTCACTGCAGATGATCCATTGGTGGGCAAGCGATGTAATGCTAAATTTCTCCAAATCTCAAACTCAAACTCAAACAAACTCATCTACATCTTATATGGCCTGAGGGTGAGTACGTTTTCATTTTTTGGTGAACTATTCCTTTCCTTTAAAAAACATTATATTTTTAGTTTAATTCTCATTTGTTTTGTGTTTTTATTTTTCCAGTGGCTTTTCAAAGACAAAGTTGATACTTAAACCCAACTGAGAATCCCAGCTTTGAAGGAGCATCCACTGAGATTTCTTTTGGGCTTATGGCACTTTTTCAAAACCTGTTGTGTATCATGTTTTGTTTTTGTGTATTTTTTTGTGTTTGAACTCTTTGCTTTGAGTATGCACTGCATAATTAATTTTAACCCCCTCCCCCAATGAATTTCTTTAGTTTATACAACTGGTTGCTTAAGCTTGATTATCTCCCTTCTCATTAACTATGTTCATGTATGAATAATGCATTAGGTCAGTCTGTCTAAGTAGATTACCATGTTATCTTTGTTTACTTGACAGTGATTGTGTCTCATGCTTTAGCCCCGGGTTGTTAACATGTTCTGTAGGGGATTTTGATGGAATTAAAAGTCAGGTGGCATAAGACAGACAAAAGAAAACAGGACGTTATTCCCTGGTTGACTAAAACAGAAAAGTTTTATGCAGTATTTACTCTTACAGAATCTTAATGAGGCATCATTATGAAGGTTACATGAGGCTCATTTAGCACATCTGTTTCCTCACCAGAAAACATACAAGAAAGAGCATCTTTATGACAGTTGGAGTCATAGAGTCTATCAACAAAAGTACAAATTCCTATTTGTATATAATTTTATGATACTTTTGTGTTTCTTGGGACTTGAAATTCATAATCACCACCTTCTCATCCTCTCCTTTTGTATAACGGGTTATTATTTAAACCCTGTTATAGTAGATTATTGCATTATTCCTCCTTTTAAGTAGCTAGTACAGTGGCTGAGAGAGCTCAATGCGCTGTAACTCAAGATAACACATGCAAATTAAGAAAACATCTTCATCAGTTTGACAGCACATGCTGTAAATACTCGCAACACAACCAAATACAGAAACACGCTGCAAGTAGCCCAGACCACAACAGAACCAATACAAAAATCAACAAACCAAAAAATCCTGGTTAATGTAGTTAAACCATGGTAACCACAAACCAACATAACCATGGTTTTTCTACATAATATTTGTAGTAAAATGGTGGTCATACAAATGGTAGTAAATATGCCAAAAAACATGGTTACTACACTTTTGCTATAACAAAACCATGGTTCATTTTGATAAGGGAAATGTTAGAGGGGACCCCAACAATGCTTATGAAAATTAACAATGATTTTATCATAGCAAATGTGTAGTAACCATGTTTTTTTTTTTTGGCATATTAATAACCATTTGTATTACCACCGTTGTAAAAATATTATGGTTAAGCTATGATTAGTGCAGCAAAACCATGGTTAATTTGTGTTTATGGTTTAACTATACGAACCATGTTGTTGTTTTTTTTTTTTTTTTACTATTAAAAGTTTATTTTTTAAAATAGAAGTTAATATCCAAAAAAGCCAAGGAATCAGGATGTTAAACAAAAATCTCAGCTTTCAAAGCATACATTGATAACCATGTCCCAGCCATTTTCATCACTTGTTGCAGTTCCCTTAAACATTTCTGATGTGGTCCATGTGTATTTGCAGCAGATTTCTGTTTTTGGTTGTGAGTATTTGCAGTGCCTTTCTGATTTCGCAGCACATAATTGGTTGTGTTGCGAGTATTCATAGCACGTTTCTGCATTTTGTCGCGTTGTGAGTATTTGCAGTGCTTTTCTGTTTTTGCAGCACATTTCTGTATTTGGTTGTGTTGCGAGTATTATTAGCACATTTCTGCATTTTGTCGTGTTGTGAGTATTTGCAGCACGTGTGCTGTTAATCCGATGTAGATGTTTTCTTAATTTACGTGCTTTTTTCATTTGCAGCATGCTGAGCTCTTTCGGCCACCATAAGCTTAGGACAAAAACATTATGAATAAATGTAAATGATCAAAATGTATTTCTACAGGGAAGCATGAACTAATAGAACCTCTGTTCTATGATTTAGAGAACAATTTTTTTTTCTACATTCACCCTTGTGTGATTAAAAACCAAACCAGAAAAGGTGGTTTCATTAAAATGTATACTGTAACCTCTTTCGTTTATCATGCATGTCTTTGCTCCTTAACTTTTGCTTA
The DNA here is from genome assembly GCF_018340385.1 of Cyprinus carpio. Classification (NCBI taxonomy): domain Eukaryota; kingdom Metazoa; phylum Chordata; class Actinopteri; order Cypriniformes; family Cyprinidae; genus Cyprinus; species Cyprinus carpio. The sequence continues at coordinate 19,710,935 of NC_056606.1, read as the reverse complement.
ACTGAGCCAAGACACATGAACATGACAATTCACCCAAACTAGATTATGTGAAAGCAGAGAGACATAAACTTCCAAGCCCAGAAAGTTTCCAGAGCAGACTAGGAAACTTGATTTCTGCATCTTACATCTTGAACAAATGTAATTTGTGTGTGTGTGTGTGTGTGTGTGTGTGTGTGTGTGTGTGTGTTTGCCTCCAGACATTAGCTAAATATGACATGTTTTTTTATTCTAAAATTAGGTTTTCTTTTAGGGTCAAAGTTTTTCAGTGGCAGTTAAAATTAACTTTTTATATAAAAACAATAGAAGTATTTTGTTACAATATGTTATTTTATAGAAAGCCAAGTAAATGTGCATTTTTTTATAGAAATAATTATATTCTTTTCAGTCCTTAAGGTACAGTATACTGAGAGTTGACCCTTGACCTTTTCTTAAGCAACCTTTGCAAATACTGAACCTTACTGTTATTATCATTTGTGCTAGGTTAAATGAAAATGGACTGTTTTTTTTTTTTTGTTTTTTTTTCAAAAGGAAGCAGCAAATTTGTACTGAAGCAAATATTTCTAGAGCAACATGAGAGCACTAGAGGAATATTTGAAGTTTTGTGTTCTGGCATCACAGCACAATGCTTTATACATTTGTCTAAGTTTGCATTCATTATGCTTCGGAGTGCGTAGGAAATGGATGTGAATTTTTCCCTCTGGTGTAGTAAAAAATGCGTAGGCTGTAATCATCACAAATGACCCTCCGATATCCAGACAGCACAGTAATCGCATTGCTTTCTTTAGCCACCTTAACTTTCTTTAGTGTAGGGAAATATTTGTTTCCACGCATGGATGCTTTTGTGATGCTAAATCATACTTTTCAAAAGGCACAGAATGTGTGATTTGGCAAAATATGGAGTAAAAATAGAAAATTATATGCCTTTTGAATTGTTTTTTTATAGGTTGGAGAAGTTTGAAGTTGCATGGGTTTGAATCACAACAGAGCAGGAACAAATCAGTGTATGAACAGTTCAATTTCAAAAACATAAAAGCTAGAAAAAATATTTAAAAAAAGTCCAAAAACATAATGTCCAAAAACAGTTTTTCTACCTGAGGAAATATTAGAGGAGCATTTGAATGAAATTATGTGCTAATGGAGGAGGTAAGCATGTAATGATGGAACCCATTAGTTGATACACTCAGGCACAGTGTCAACTCATTAGTGAAACGGGGATTTGTTACAAATGGTTCTTCCCTCTTTCCATTGCTGTGAAGCAGTTTGGCCTTTTAGCTGCAATTCCCTTCAGTAGTTTACCATTACATTTATAAGCCATTCAATGCGTTAATTAAGCAATAAGATATGAGAGGAGGTGTCATTGTGAAATATTATGTTGGATTAAGATGTGGGTATATGTATATATATATATATATATATATATATATATATATATATATATATATATATATATATATATATATATATATATATATATACATATATATATATATATATATATATATATATATATATATACATATATATATATATATATACATATATATATATATATATATATATATATATATATTTATATATATATATATATATATATATATATATATATACATATATATATATATATATACACACACACACTGCCGGCCCCCCAAAAAAGTCACCACCTGGATTTAATTTAGCAAATATTTAAGATCCTCCCAGTGGATAATTACTGCATGGATGATTATATTATGTGCCCAAAGAATGAGGTTAGCTGACTACCTGAATATACTGAATGAGCAGGTTATTCCATCAATGAATTTTTTCTTCCCTGATGGCACGGGCATATTCCAAGATGACAATGCCAGGATTCATCAGGCTCAAATTGTGAAAGAGTGGTTCAGTGAGCATGCAACATCATTTTCACACATGGAATGGTCACCACAGAGTCCAGAGTCAGACCTTTACCCCAATGAGAGTCTTTGGGATGTGCTGGAGAAGACTATGTGCAGCAGTCTGACTCTCCCATCATCAATATAAGATCCTGGTGAAAAATTTATGCAACTCTGGACGGGAATAAATGTTGTGACATTGCAGAAGCTTATCGAAATGATGCTACGGCGAATGCGTGCCATAATCAAAGCTAAAGGCAGTCCAACGAAATATTAGAGTGAGTGACTTTTTTTTTGGACGGGCAGTGTATATGTGTATAGCAGTTTACATATATTAAATACTATTTTTTTTCATTTCAATCTTTTTTTATTATAAAACTATATGTGCATTGTTTTAAATTAATTTTGCTTATTATATATTTTACTATATATTTTTTATTCATTTGCTATATATTATTTTTTTTTTTATTTAAAAAAACAAATAGTTTTATAATACAGTATTCTGTACATAAAATTTATTTTATTGTCTTTATATTACAAAACTTTATATATTTTTAAAGGGGATGACTGGTACCCATTTTCCACAAGTGATTCTTTAGGGTCTTCATGAAATGTCTGCAATATACTTTAGTAAAAATTCCTCAGTGGTTGTGTAAAAAAAACACCCTTTTTACCTTGTCAAAAACAGCTCTGTTCACAGTGACCTGTTTCGGTGCATGTCTCTTTAAATGATAATGAGCTATACTGCTCAGTGGCTCTGATGTTGGGAGAAAAGGAAGACTCTTATGTTTACTTTTACGTCCAATTACTAAACAGCTGCATTTCTTACTAGACATGTCACTTTTTCAGAACTTTAATAAGAACAAAACTTATTACACAAAACACATTGCTACAGCTGCTCAAGCTTGGAGAAAATCTTTGTTTTGTCAAGATACAAAATTCGTTTAACATTTTGCTGTCAACACAGTAGGAAAAGTTTGCAGAGAAAAAACTAAATATCACAACTTTCATTTAAAATAAGCTAAATATGAACAAAACCATTGGCTTGTAACCACTGCGAAATGAAAACACTTTTTAACCAAACAATTTAAGCATCACTATAACAGATGAAAAAGACTCAAACACATCAGACTTTGCTTTGCCATCTTTATTCTGCTCTGTCACTCATTGACAACCTGACCTCTAGTGTACAACTGGATTAGGGCGGAAATATGCTAATATGGGACATTCTTTATATTATAAAACTATATTTATACCTCGTAAATTAAATATTATAATATATGATGTTTAATTTATGAAATACTGTATTTTTACAAATAAAAGGGTAATTATTTTTATAATATAGGGATGAATTCAAGTTGATTGGGACTCTTTTGCCAATGAAATGATTGGAGAAAAAAAAAAGACTCAATCACCCAGACCCTGTACGAAATGGTGCAATTCATGCGTACTTGCAGATTTGTGATTGCCACTGCATGCGCATATCCGTTAAATCCATGAGACCGTAGGGTGAGCACTTTTGCAGAGCCAGCACTAATGGTGTCTCCACAGCAGACGGGTTACTGCAGCCCACACGCGGCTCTGAATGACTTTTCCCCCTTTGCTGCTCCCTTTTCGATAGTAAACAGGGTTCCGACTCTCCATAAACACCCAATATGAATGGAGGACCGTCGTCTCTCACACGCTAAATTAAGTTCCAAACGTGGGTTCGGGAGGAGCCTAATCATTCAGTTCTGTCAATCATCATTACGAGCCTATACAAGCAGCTCTCATTGCGCTATCACAGCGTCAATTCATCCAGCAGCCCTCCACCTCCCCATCTCCTCCTCTATATCTGTTTTTGTCCCTCTAGGTAGTACCGTAATGGGGGGTTGAACTCAGTGCTTCATTAAGGACAACAAGCCAAGTTCGTTTACCATTAACCATCAGGACTGGATAGGCAGGCGAACTTGTGAATTTGCTTATTAAAGAGGCATCCAGTGGGTTGATGTCAGGTCACATGCTCCATAAATTACCGCGCGCACTTTCTCAACACAAGCCGTTACATGTTTGCATTTATTACAAATGATTCAACTATTCAAGTCACTGCACTTTTCATAAGGAAATGCTATAGTGTTGTGACTCACTCATACCCCCCCCCCCTCCCCACATTGTTTCAGTAGTTTATTTAAAGCCCATGTTTTTGTACCAGAAAAGTGTCTCCGAGTCATTTTGGTGGTCCTTGCTGTATATATCTGTATTTAGGTTGTTTCCCCCTAAGTAGCTCCAATGTAGTTAGCTTGTTCATTACCTATAGCTACTTCCAAACTATTGTTTGACTGTTATTTATTTGCTTTAAATTATAAGTACCTTCTAACTTGATAATGCCATTTTAAATCGGACCATGTGTGGTAACGGTTAGGCTGCAGCTCTCAATGACAGATGTCTGTTTTGCTAAGTATTTCAACTCTCTGCTCCTGTTGGGATGTGTAAAGAATTGAATTTCATATTTTTTCAGTGATTTTTGTTTTGAGATGCTCATACCAGCAGGTATATATAGAGGCAGAAACTGAAGTCCCACGGTAAAACAAACACCTGGCTATTCTTTTTCAGTGGCGTGTGTTGTGTTCGCAGGGTTACAGGTGATAGTGGAGGTCTAAGCCCTGTATTAAGACGTGTGTGTGTGGGTACTAACACCTCCCACTCGCTGTATTCCACGCTGAATCATTTCCTCTGATTGTGCCATAGTCGCTGTGAATGAGTAATCAGCAGACATACTGAAAAGCAAAATCAATGCATCCTTTGGCATTCAGCAGCATTGCTTTTGTGTATGGTGGAGGCTCATTCATCAGTGCTCTTTTGACACTGCTGGAGCATCCAGGTTAAGCGCTTTGACAGGAACACCCATTTGATTTCTGTACCCTTGGACTCGGAGTTCCTATTTTTGAGCTGAAAATAATACATCATTAGTCTTTTTTTGCCCACATGTCGGCCTATAGTGTGCTTGCTAAAATGCTAAACTGCTTTCAGTGATTCTTGAGGGCTAGGACAAAATAGGCTTCAAAACTGAAAAATAAAACTGTGAATATCAAGTTTTTGTATTTCTTCTTTTTTTTTTTTTTTGAGGTACTCACTTATTCAGGTATTTTCTGCCCTTTTAACCCTATTTCAAATCATCTTTGCAGTCAGCACTGTCAGATATCAATGTATCAAGTAATAATTAGTTATCAATAATTATATATATAGAATTATATATAGTAAACTATATAGAATAAATATTTATATAAACATTTTTATTAACTGTCACTTTTTATGTATATATATATATATATATATATATATATATATATATATATATATATATATATATATATAATTTAATATCCGTTTCATATATATTCTTTATTATTTATGTAGCTATGTATACACACTTTCCACGTTTTATAATATAACGTTATATATTTATAATAATACTGATACTGATTCTTCTTATTCATATTATTATTAGTTAAATTTCAATGTTTTTTTATAAATATTTACTTTTTAAACAAATGTTATGTTATTTTATATGTTCCCCTGCCTATATTTGTAGTTCTTAAGTATTAAAACAACAGTTATTAGCAATTTTTTAAATGCATACTGTTATTTATATATATATATATATATATATATATATATATTCTTTATTTATATATATCACATTTTATTTTCTTATTTAATAAAATAAATATTATTTTTAATAAATTTTTTCTGAAGTCATTTGAACTCATAGCTGAAGCAATATGGAAAGAGAACCTTCAGGATGGAGACTGACTTTGATGTTACTTTATTTTTATAAATGTTTTCATAAATAACTGATGGTGCTGACAAAAGGTAGGGACACAGCTGTGAAACTTTATGTATGAGCTAATATTTTTGGATGATCGTCTTCCTTCTGTCAGGACATGATGTTTCATCGAAAGATCCACATTTGTATTTCTGTGTAGCAAGTTTGCTATCTAAACCTGTGTGAGTTATTGTGCTGTGGTCTGAGCACAGATGGTTTTAGGGGTATAGTGAGCGTTAATGTCATAACCTTCATAAAATAAAATGAAAATTATATGTTTAGTACATATGAGCACACGTGGGGCATTCTGTATCCTTCATCTGCTTATAAATGATAAAATTGTACATCCTAATGCATCCGATTTATCAGGTTTTGCACCTAAATGCAAATGTATTTATAGACACAGAAACAGAGTTTTTTTGTTGTTGTTAGTTTCTCTTAGTATCTCTTAGCAAGCAGTTAGAGGCCTTATAAAGGAGAAAAGATAAATGAGCTGAGCATGAACATTATCATAACCTCCACTCTATGAGGGACCCGAGACATTGCAATATCAGTTTGCAGAAGACTAAAGCAGCTTCATTATTCATCTCAAGGTCACATATGCGGGTGAAATGTTGTCAGTGGAGGTCTCAGTTGAGAGAGGGATCTCCAATTATGCAGGTCGCTGCACTTTACGCACACGTATGTATTCTGGTGCATGTATTCCTTTCATATAAGCGCTGAAGTGCAGTGTTTCTGCTGTTCACACTCTAGTTGTGAGTCTCAGCAAGGTCATGTGTTGTTATTGCATTATTAATATAAGTGTTCTGCAGAAGCACAGAGGAACACGCTGCACTATATGACACACTCTTAAAAACTACAACGTGGTCTTCCTCACAGTAGGGTTTGTCAATCTGTCAAAATTTTTGTGTGAAATGTTTCCCCGTGTGTTTATTAGTTAATATTTTCACAAGTTTCCCTCACAGTGGCCTTAAAATATGAGAAACTATTAATGCGTAAGACAATATATGAAACCAAATGGCATTTCTTTTTAAGCAAAACAGCACAAGCACACCTTTTTCAAGCAAAACATTGATTTAAAATGAATTTATAATGTGTTTATTTTGAACAATATATCAGTGTTAAATGCTGAAGTAATGTGACTGAATTCATCCAATAAAGATCACCAAAAAATGAATTAAAAAATGTTTTAGCAGCATTTGTCTGCAGATGCCACTTTAGCTGATATATTGCTGTTTTCTGTAATAAAAATAATACATGTTTCTTCTTTTAATATTACATTTTTTGTTAGTGTTAGTGTTATTTTAGTATAACTGGGATGCTAATATAGTTTTATATATACATTTTAAATTTAGATTGTTTTAGTAATTTTGATGTGCATTTGTCATTTTTATTTTATTAACAATTTACCATAAGGTTTCTATTTGTCAAGATTAGATTATGACAAGTACTTCTAAAACGTTTATTCATCTTAATGTTAATTTCAACATTTATTAATGCATTAAAATAGAGAAAGGTTGTGTTTTTAATATTATTTAATGTTTATATTTAACAATTTTAGTATTTAATAATTATTATATTGTTTTACGATTATTCAATTAAGCAAAGAAAATGTAAAACATAAAATTATAGTAAAAATTATAATAAAAACCTGACTGCAACATGTAATTTAGTTTAAGTAATTTTGTTGTGTTTTGTCATTTTTTTAACACTTTGCAATAAGGTTTTCTTTTTTCCAGTTATTAGATAACTACATTATGAACTAACAACGACAAATACTAAAGCATTTATTAATCAGATTTAGTGTTAATTTCAGCATTTAGTAATACATTATTAAAATCAAAAGTGTGTATGTTAATATTATTTAATGGCAATGAGCTTACATGAGCTAACAATAAACACTTGTATCTTTATTAACTTTCACAAAGATTAATACTGTAACAAATGTATTGTTTATTGTTAATGTTAGTTAATGCTGTAACTAATTGAGACATTATGGGACAAATGAAAATGACTTTTATATATACTATTATAAATATATTATATATTATATATATATATATATATATATCCAAAATATATCCAATCTTTATTTGACACTTAGCTTAGTTAAACTAAATGAAAAGTGTATATATAACTAAACATTCAGACATTCAAACATTCATAAATTCAGTTATTTTTATAACATTATATATTCAGTTAATCTTCAATTTATATTTATTATCAAGTAAGAAAAAAGTTTTTTTATAATTATTATTATTGTTTTAGTTTTATTGAATAGCAATAACCCTGGTTGCAAGATATATTTCTTTTCTATTCCGTCGTCTGTTCTGGTGTTGTTTTCTTGAATCAACTCTATCAAGGGGACTGATTTAATCAAGAAAAAAAATTCTGGTTTACTGTAGCAAGTTTTACACCGACTCTCTCCAGGTTTCACACAGGGAATATATAATTCAGTGGAATAAACCTTGTGGGAAACATTGGAAATGTTTCTGTCTGTTGTTTGGGATTGTTTCAGCCTCATGCAGGTCCGTATGGAAATGACTGTTGCATTGATGCAGAAGGGAGTGTGATATTTCTCCCTCAATATACACTCATGCTCTCCAAAAGCATCTGTCTTGTGGATGGAAGGTGTGAGATCATCTCATGAATCTTAAATTTACATGTACGTAGGGTAAATTGGGCCACTTTTTGCCATTTATCTCAGTGACAAAAATGGCCTAATTTACCCGCGTAATCCATATTACCATAGTACTGCTTTGTGTGTGTCTGCGCACCATCCGAGGGCAATAAAACCACAAACACATGCAAAACAACATCCAATTACCCATCCATTTCCCATCTTCACTAAAGAAGCACTTCAGCTGTCATCATGTTTTCTATGTCCAGAACTGCGGCAACCATCTCTGCCCACTTCTCTCAAGCCATTATTGTAAAATGCAGCAGATAATGTCATGTAAGTGTACGGCTGGCTGCCTCTGAGCCTTTCTAAATAGGAGTTTCTGCTAAGCATTGCGCTAATGTATGGATTTGTTTTGTTTGAAGTGGCTGGTGGTGAGCCGCAGAGTTGCATGTAAGTGAGAATCACGACGGGTGATTGGAGAGCTACATTTCTACACTTCTGTCTCCATCTCTTCTCTCTTGTTTGGTCAGAATATGTGCACTTTGAAAAAAATTATATTAAAAGCAGCACCTAGTTTGAAAAGTGGGCAGTCTGTCTGAGCCATTCCACACGCAGAATAAGTTCCTTTGCAAAACAAAAATACAATATTATAAATATATTAGGCCACCAATCAATAAATAACTTATATAATTAAAGTAGTCTTAGTTTATCTGCATATAGTTTTATGTCTAGGCTACTATATCTACTATATACAGTATATACAGTTATATAACGTTATAACCTTATACTAACATCATATATAGCCAAACATATTATTTAGTTCAGAGTTGTGGTACATTTTAAACAACACTGGAATTAAAGTTGACATGATTAATAGAATAGAATAGAATAGAATAGAATAGAATAGAATAGAATAGAATAGAATACTGTAGAATAGAACAACTTTTTTATTGCTTTGTTTTTTTATTATGTATGAATTGTCATTAAGCATAAAGCAATTTTTGTTGCTAAATTTGTTTCTAAATATTATTTTTTACAGTGATTTTTTGATTATTGACTCATTTTCAATAGGAAGTATAGCTTATATTTATTCAGTTTATTCAAATTTTACTAAATATTGTCCCATTGACTTTAAGCCAAAGTTTCAGATTTTTCAGCTGGTTTGTGTCTGGGCTGGAATCACTCTACTGTTTCTCTGCTGCATTCACTGATGTTACTGCGGACTTTATTTGCTGGGGATTCAGGCGATTCTGCAGTCCTAGTGTCTCTTTTTGGTCTCATCTGCTCTGCTCATTGCTCCCAGAGGGATTCAGAAACATATTCATGAAAACATCTCACTGAAGATATAGAGCCTGCATTGAGGGATTTGCATGCTACTGCATCTATATGGAGAAATGTAGCATTACATCACTTGCTCACCAATGGAGCCTCAGCAGTGAATGGGTGCCGTCAGAACGAGTCCAAACAGCTGATAAAAACATTGGCCAGACCCAATGGTTTGAAGTTAAATGTCTTAATGATAGGTTTTCATTAAGGTGGATTACTATTGTAATGATTTTATCAGCAGTTTGGAGTCTTCAAGTGGCTAATTACATTCTGAACTCACATTCATATTCATTAACAGAAAGTGTGAATATGTATCTGTGAGTTATATGTCTCAGCCTTCTAACTATGAGCTTGGGTTGAGCAGACAGTAAAATCGACAGAGTAAAGAAGGAAAAACGCATCAAATCCTTTATATCAGCGATAGTTCAAAATGAGACAGCAGGCGAGGCAGGCGAATGTTCTCCGAGCTTGAGAAATTTTTCAAAACGTAATTTTCCCTTCATAGTGCTGAGCTGGCAGAGACAGAAAGAGCTGTGAAATAAATGATGTGGTTTTCTGTATCTCTCCATGAAAGTTTTTCTTCATATCTGCATCCTAACGTTATTTTCAATATGTCTGTCAAAGCCGTGCGTAGATGTGTCGTTATAAACGCCTACCTTTCTAAAGAAAATATGAGTGCTGCATGCTTGCCTGTGCAAAAGTTGCCAAGGAGCTGATACTGGCAAACTGTGCAGTCACTAAGGGGTTGCTAGGTCATTTCTAAATTAATTATTTTGCCCATTTTTGTTGACTGTTATCTTGGGGCTTGACAGTGATAACATTTCACATTTGTGATTAAGTGGATGTTTACTGTTTATCAACCTAAAACAGAAAATGTTTTAAGTGTTTTGGCCATTCATTTACATGACAATGGCATTTTGGGGGCCTGGAAATGCAGGTTTTTTTTAAATGTTACCCTATTTCTAAACAAAACTTAACAACCAACTAACAAACTTGCAAAAATAAAACATTTTTATCAAGTTTTGAGTCTATAGGACACGTCGTATTTCTTTACAAAGTGGCATCACCAACTACTGACCTGGCATGCATAAAACAGTGTTTTTAGTAATTTCTGCAGGAAATGCGTTCATTTTGATCAATGTTGACATCTGACATCTTCTTAAAAACCTTCTCAATTTTTAGTACATTGTTGTGTAAACATACCTTAAAGGGATACTTCACCCCAAAATGAAAGTCAGCCGCTCCACAAGGATGCGCTGTTTTCTTTCAAATCAAAGCTAAATACATGTAGAAACAGTGCATCCTTGTGGCGCGGATGATACAGAAAAGAATACGGTGATATGGAGAGACACAGAGGAGACCGTTAACAAAGGAATTGTTGAATAAAGTCATTATTTTTGTTTTCTTCGCTTACAAAAAGTATTCTCTGCACTTAATAATGTTACGGTTGAACCACTGATGGCAGATGGACTATTCTGACAATGTCTTTTATACTTTTCTGGACCTTGACACTGTTATTTACTTGGCAGTCTATGGGACAGTCACAGGCCTCCTGATTTCCATCCAACATATCTTAAATTGTGTTCCGAAGACAAACGGAGCATTTACGGGTTTGGAACAACATGGGGGTAAGTGATTAATGACAAAATTTTCATTTTGGGATGGAGTATCCCTTTAAAAATATTATTTAGGAGCATGTGTGTGAATTAAAAAAGGCCCATGGTTTTATTGAAATTTAACCTTATAAAGTCTTAAATATCTTAAACTTTATAATAAACATCTTATTTATCATTTCAAGAGGTCTTAAATTTGGCCATGGAAAGAATAGGAATTGCAAAACAGCCTAATAATTAAATAATTCATTAAATAAATAAAACAGCAGTGGAATTTTCAATGTAAAAACATGGTTTTCAGAGAAGGTCACATTCACAGTCAGTGAGTATTATACTTATAATACTTATGATCTACTGTTGATGAATCATGAATTATAAAATGTTTACTTTATGGTGTTTATATGGTAATATGTTGTAGATGGTTATTAGAGTAAAGATTTAAAATGAAGAGTCTCTGTGTCTTTTAATTAAATATGCATAAAGGTGTGTGTGTGTGTGTGTGTGTGTATGTGTGTGTGTGTGTAAATACTTAAATACAGCTAGTGTACTTTTTGTCATTGAACACATGCTCACTGGGAAAATTTAAGTGTCAAGCCCTGTATCCCTTGTTCAGTTTTTTATGTGTATAATCAAATATGTTTTTTTTTTCTTTTTCTTTCTTTCTTTTTTTTATTTTTTTATTTTTTGTTTATTTTCAAAAGGAAGTAAATGATTAATGGAACTGCACCTGGAAAATGGTTCCTGTGTTGCAGTTTGTTTCGTCGGACAGCTAATAAGCCGGATCTCCCGTAGGACGTCCAGGTTATCTCAGAGCCTTTGGCCCCTGAGAGTGATATTATCGAAATCAAAGGCAGTAACACAAGCAGCCATAATGATAATGAGGTGCAATGAGATCCCTGCTCTCTGTGGGATAATGGGAGATTGTGAGCTCACCACTCTTAATGAGTGTAATTAGAGAGCAGAGCGTCTGATTCACAAAATGAGACTCGTCACACAGACGCAGCCGTGGCCGAGGTGTTTCAGAGACGGCCGCGAGTGAGGCTGTGGCTCTCTAATGACGCCGGGGACCCTAGCAGTCTGGATGGTGCTGTGAAATTGTTTGTATTTGAGCTGCAGATGTTTTTTTAATAAAGCGCATTACTTATTGTCATTCGTTCATGGCCACTGCATGAATTAATAAGAAGTTGGTTTAGTGTAAGAGAATTAAATGTTTCCATTTGCAGGTCCCCAGTGTATGAACTGTAGATACTATAGCATTTTGCTTAATAAAAGTTGTTCGCATTTTTTTGATTGCAAGGACCCCCAAATATTATGATGAAATATAAAGATTTTTTTATAGGGGTCATGGCCTAAGAAATCAAAATCCCCTTGATCTTTTGACATAAAAGAGGTCATTGTATTATAAAAACATGTAATTTTCAGAACTCAAAACTTTCTCATTAGTCTAATATTGAAGCCAGTCTGCCAAAACTACAGCTTGTGGAATGTACCACTCTATGATGTAATAGTGTGGATAAGCTCCGCCTCCGCAGAAAAAGATCAACACCTGCTTCTACATCGCTGGCTGTTTAGCCCCGCCATAAAGTCTCTTACTTTATGCTCACCTAGGGTGCGTTTATTTGATAAAAATAGAATAATATTTTGAAATATTATTACAATTTAAAATAACTGTTTTCTATTTTAATATACTGTATTGTAAAATGTAATTTATTCCTGAGATGCAAAGCTGAATTTTCAGCATCATTACTCCAGTCTTGAGTGTCACATGATCCTTCAGAAATCATTCTAATATGCTGATTTGAGCTCAATAAATATTTCTTATTATTATCAATGTTGCAAACAGTTGTGCTGCATTGTGAGTTTTATATTTATGTATTTTGCAGATGCTTTTATCCAAAGTGACTTACAGTGCATTCAGGCTATACATTTTTATTTTTACCAGCAAGTGTGTTCCCTGGGAATTGAACCCACAACCTTTCTCCCAACAAAAAGAACATAAAAAAAAAAAAAGCATTTATTTGAAACATAAATCTTAACAAAAAAAACAAACAATTAAACTCACTATCAATCAATCCATCCTTAATAAAATAAAAGAATTATTATAAACAATAATAATATATAATTCTTTATTTCTTCTTTGATATATGTATAATTCTTCCTTTCTTTTTTGATATTTATACTAAACTATTAATGTTAAAATCTGTCATATTTAATGATAAAAAGTTTATAATAACACAAATCCCATAGATGACAGCCCAAACATTTTTAAAATGTGACTTATTTTCAAAAAAAAAAAAAAGTTGTATTTATTATTATTATATGATGTTTTATTTTATTATTATTATTATTATATTTTACTCATTTTATTTTGAGCCCTCATAAAAGCATTAAATAGGCTTACTGTATATTTTTTCCTGTCTACTATGTTTGACATCACAGATAAAGATACTCACCACTAAAGGAATGTCAGCGGATAGTTTTCTCGAAGCAGTGTGTTAAAACACCACAGACCCAAGCAAGACAATCTACCATTTTTTTTACGTCTAGCATAATAGCCATATAGCCAGTGAGCCATATAAAAGAAGGTGCCTTAACAGCAAGAAATTGAGTATTAGTTCTATGTATTATGTACATACAGCATTATATAGTCAGATGTGGCAGCTGGACGCCAAAACCTCCATCTGCATTAAGAGTATAAATGTCTTTTTACATATTATTCTCCATTCAGTGAACGCTAAAACTCCGGCAGTCTGGACCTGAGCAATGAAGTTTGAATGTGTTCAGAAAGCAAGAAATGAGGACAAAAGGGACAGATTAATTCAACTAAGTTGCATAATGCTGGCTGTCGCTGCGGTACAGTATCTTGAGGCGTTTGTGGACTTCAGATTATGTCTGAAATCATGCCTTTGGAGATGGTTTACATAAGAAACAGAATATGATCTAACTAACTTGAATAAAAGTGAATTCATAGTATGTATGTATACTGCGCACATCTGTTCTTACTAACTCGAGCCCTACAGAGTGTCCTACATGACCTCTGAACATAATATGATCCCATATGTTACTGTATTCCATCTTTTGGGACAGACGTCAATTCCTTCACTCCCCAGGCTTTGAGAGGTCAGAAATAAGTCTTGGGTATGTGCGGTTGCATGCACAGGTGTCTGTTTAGTCTGAGCTTGTCACTGAGATCATCCTGTAGCTTGCTGCCATGGCTCAGTGTCAGCAGGCCTGCTGTGGAAGGCTTCTGTAATTGGTATAGTGTTTTTCCAGCTGTGGATGAGAATTGATTCAGTGTTGGAGAAGGGTGGCACATGGACTGAATTTTCAGCATGCCGTGGGATGTGAGGAGTGAGATTTGTTCTGCTGTGTTTTCTCAGGACCTGCTGGAAGGATCTAGAGGGTTTGTGGTTGTAATGCAGCGAGGGGGTTTTCATCATCCGTATGAGCAGGAGATCAGCCAGGGCTGATCTCATGTGTTTGGGTGGTAAAATAACTCATAAAAAGTGAGTTTTTGCAGTGTAAACAAATCAAGCTGTATGAGCAATAAATCAGTCAGTCATTTTTATAAAATAAACCCTTACTATCTGTTTCAGGTGTCACCCTGAAGGGGTTTATTCATTTATTTTGCAGTGCAATGCAATGAATGAATGAATGAATGAATAGCCTAAACAAATAAACAAATAAATAAATAAAAGTATTCATGCATCATCGTTGTATTTGTTTTTTACTGTTAATTTTTTTTTAAATATATATTTAATTCATGCAAAATTTCATTTTCTATAGTTAACTTTATTTAATACATAGACTAACACGAACTAACAAGCATTGTACATTTGTTACAGTATTTATAAATCTTTGTTAATGTTAGTTAATAAAAACAGAACTTTTCAATGTTAGTTTGTTACCTAAATTCCATTAAGATTAATAAATGCTTTAGAAATATTTTTCAATGTTAGTTAAATAATGTGGAGCCTTGTTGTAAAGAGTTACCATAATTTCTTTTTTTTCTTTCTAATTTTCTTCATCTTCTCTTTATAGTTAATAAATACATTTCTAGCAAATTTGACAAATTATTACAAGGAAATGGCAAGTAACATTTTAGCTAAATTAAACGTGATGTTTTGAAGTAGAAAACTGAAATAGCATTTTCCTGCAAAAAGTACTCCAATAAGCATTGTTTTATTTACATCCTGCAAAATTATTTTTTACATTGCACAATCCAGTACTCCGGTGCATTTTGTTTTGCAAGTCAGGATATGTGTTCGTGTGACATGCATAAATGGATCTGAATGCTTATACAAACAAACAAACAAATAAATATTCCACAACATGATTCTGCTTGTTTTAGGTTTTGCCTGTTTTTGTCTCTTTCAAATTGTCTAGGCGCTTTAGGTGTTCTTAACAAGTAAGCAGAAGTCTCCTTGCATACATATTTAAAAGCTTTTGAGACGAGGCCATTCAGGAATAGTTAAATGCGTAAATACTTAATGTGTCTATGAGCTTTTTCTTTATGCCTCTTCATTTTTCGCTCTCATTCAAGCACCCTTGAATATGTTTCATGTGATGTGTTCTGCCCTGTTCATCATCTTTTGCTCTTCTCTTTCCTACATTTGAACAGTAGATGCAGAGTTTTAGTGTTCTCCTGTGATTTCTTGCCACTTTTCAAGTCTTCTTTAACTTCCTTCACTTTTAACTTTGCGGTGCTGTTTTTGTGCATGTCTTTGGTGTGTGATTTTTAAATGCCCTCATATTTTCAGCAGGTCTTCACCAATTTCACCTATATTCAAATAGAAAAATTATTTTAATTTTTTAAAATGTTTAAAAAATTAATTTTTTTTACTAATTTCAACCAAGTTCAACAGACTTTTATAAACAAATAAAAGTAAATAAATGAATCAAATCTTACAGACTTTTGAACTTTAGTGTGTATGTGTGTGTGTGTTTGTGTGTGTGGATGCATTAAGGAGGAGAAAACATTGTGTTGAGTTGTAATAAAAATACATGCATACATACATTGCAAATACAGTACATTTATTTTATTTTTTTAAAGAATTTCTTACATATATTTTTCTTCTGATTTAAGGGTGTGATATGTGGCCTCGTTGTGTTTTGGTTTAGGTTCCCAATTCTGTTCTGAAGCTTTTGTCAGCATCTCATGGAACGTTCTTGTCTTTAATCTAGAGTAAAGCTAATGACCTCCTGGGAAATGTACACACGCATCGATGTCACATCGACGTGTTTGGAGAAAGCTCTGCTGAGCATTTGTTCATGGCATCTTTCATTATTTGGAGGCCATTATGATTCGGCATGCCTCATCTCCTTCTCGGAGTAAAGCTGTCCGTGCTGTAGGCTTCCCTTGACTTTCAAGAGAGGAAGGGTCTTTTGAAGGAGAAGAGGCAGAGAGGGTTCAATCGATCAACTCCTCAAAGAAAATTTCGAAATGGGTTTCTCTTTTATTTAGCAGAAGGGCTGTCAGTCATCAAAGCGGCGGGGGGAGAGAGGAGAAGGGGGCAGAGCAGATCATACGTGAATGTAAATGAAGATCAGGAGCGCTGCAAAGGTTACAACCACTGCTGAACTTCAGCAACTGTTGATCAGACATCTGTATCATTAGTTCCAAGCGCCGTTCACTCAGTCTGCTTTATGAAAACTTTGAGCTGAAGAATGAAAATGATGTGGCCCTTAAAGCACACAAGCTTGAAGGCCACCTCATTGAGTTTCACATTTGATATTCATCTCAACAGATGCTCAGATATTCTCATAAACACGATGAATATAAAGGACCTCAGGTGATATCTGATTTTTACATAATGAAAGAGCCATGCACAGGACTCACCTTGACATGGCTGTTGTTAGTCTAAAGCACAGGAGTCCCAATATTAGATCATTCATTTTTTTAATCTTTAGTGAGGAATCACTGGCTCACTCAGAGTGTGAAAAGTTATATTTTGGTGTTAACTGAAGCAAAACTTCACACAAGAGGAAATGCAATTGTTGTAATCAGACTAGTTTGGGGATGAATGAACTGAATTAAGATTCATTGACAAAACTGTTTTCAAAAAATTATTTTTTATCTCTGGTGTCAAATGAAATTGCACAATTTTCATCTTCATAAAAATACATATGGACTGATATTTCGATATTGTGTTTTTCCTTTTTGAAGTTTGAAGGCTCTAGTCACCCATTCATTGTAATAGCATGAAAAGAAAAATCTTCCAAATTTCTCCTTTTGTGTCCCACAGAAAAAAAGAAAGTCAACATGAGGGTGAGTAAATGATGAAAGAACTTCAATGTAGTTAAATGAAGTTAACATGTTTCATCTTAATTGAAGGAAATATGAAAACATGCACTAAAAGTTTGGGGTCAGTAAGATTTTTTAAATGAAATTAATAGTTTTAAATACTTCAAAATAATAAATTGCAATAATATTTTACAATATAACTGTGTCAGTATTTTATTGCTACTACTATACACTTCTTATAATCCTGCAAAACTGAACAGTAAAGGAAATAAAATAGATTTTAAAAAAGCAGGTAATTCTTGACTCTCACATAAAACATATCTTTCTCAGCAACAACCTTCTTTTGCAGAATCTGTTACGTTGTTTCCATGTATCTGACTTATTTTAATTAAGATGTTTCCTTTAAACATGTTTTTGAAATGTGCAATTCAGAGCCACTTCTGCAATATCTGCGCTGTCAGCATGTTTAAATGTGTCCTTACGTTTTTGCCAACATAGAATCAATGTGCTCAGAATGTGTGTGCCATTTCACTGTTATCTGACTGATTCAGATGCGCTGTTGGCTTAATGTACACTGAAGATATTTGACAAAGATGAATGTGTGTACTGTACATTTCCATATAGACCACACAGAGTAGAAACTCATCTGTCCTGTACGAAACGACACACACTTGCTGCATGCGTGACATGCAATGCATTCTGAATTCCCAGCTTGCTGCATAAAAATATGTATACTGTTTGTTTGTACCATCACTTTTGGCCAAAATACAGTCAAATTAACACTATTTCAAAATACAACAAAACTTAATATAAATAAATTTAATTAGGCTGATGTCATGTGTGTGTACATTTATTGAAATGTTATGTATATCTATGTAAATGTGTGTGTGTGTTTGACTGTGAAGCCATGTGCAAAAATAATATGACATTGAAAAGCAATGCAGCACTTTATCATGATATAGTACTGTTGGGAAAAGCTACTGAAAAACTAGGTAGTAGTAATACTTTTAGTTTGTTATTTCCCAATGCTGATTGAAATGATTCAGAACATACTGATTTTCTTACGCAAATCAGCAGCTATAGCTAATGAGTGAAGTGAGCGAGGGTTTTTCGAGAGGATTCAGGTGTTTAAATGAGCGTTGTGTGTTGGGACTCGCTGCTTGAGCAGTATGCATAAGGAACAGGCAGATTGTCAGACAAATGAAGGGCCCGGACTTCTTGTCGCTCCGAGGATTGAGCTAATTGAGCAAACAATCATTTTGGCATTCAGCGCACACTATGCAGATGTGTTTTGAAGACAGATGTCAGGATGACTCCGTCTGATTAAGTCAACAAGGAGTCTTATCTAAATATGCTAATTGTGTTCATTATTAATTAATTTTGGGCAGGAAAAGAACTTTTCCTGCAGCTTTCAAGTGCCATCATGGAAATAATAATAATTATTTTTTTTGGTCAGAGTGAAAATGCAGGAAAGCATATTTGCACCTCTGTATTTAGTGCGCCTGGGCAAAATCATAACGCAGTTTAATTTACTGATAACACTGTTTTTGCATGACTAAAACTCTTCAGGGGCCAGAGGACCAGCAAAATTGCCACTTCACTTCTGTGATTCATTTTTTTGCTTTGAAATGTTTTTGAATATGGTGAATGCACTTATCCAAAGCAAGCGAACAATCACCACTTCTACACAACAAAATGTTCTGCCTTTGTCCAATGTTTACTCACAATACCTCAATTGAATCGTTTCATGTCCCATATATGAAACTATCACAGAATCCTGATGAAGCTCCTGCTCTTTTAATGCAGCTGGTGTCACAGAAGGCTTTGGAAAATATCTCACATCTACATTAGAATATCTCATATTGTATTTTTCACAGCACCCCTGAGCAGCGGGCCGTGACCTGATTCGGTGGTTCATGCTCCATAATGCATGGCTGTCTTTAGCAGGGCAGGCGCAGAGCTGTGGTTCAGTGCGCACACGAGCAGGGGCTATTAGTGCTGGATAGATGGACGAGAGAAAGAGAGAGGCCTGACAGACTGAACCCACACTCAACCCAGCTGAGAACCTGTATTTATTTTAACCAAATTAATTACATGCTGATTAGTTAATCAAATGGTGGTGATTTAAATGCATATTTTCTGAGAAAAGCCCTCAAATGATAATAATTCAAAGGCTTTGCAGTTTTGGGTGCACTGAATAGACATTCCCAAATCTGTTACAATTCATCCAGCTTTCTCTGAATGTGAATATGATTGTTCACTTTTGTCCACTTAATGGATCCTTTTTTCACAGGCTGTGCTGAAGTGTTTCCACACTTAATTCATTTTAAAGCAACAGTATGTAGTTTTGTGTATTTTTTGCGTTAAGTGAGTGGAATTTACTGTGTGTAAATACATCACTGTGTGGGTTTGACGCTGCCGTAAAGCAATCTGCCATTTTCGTGGAATTTCGTACTAACTTAGCACACCTTAGCAAAACAACAGAAACAAAATTCACAATACAATAACCCAAATAAAATTCAAATTAATATTAAAATGAAAAATTAAACTAAAAAAACTTACATACAGACCACAATAAAATACACTAATAAAACACTACACTTTGTGTTACTACAGAAAACTAGTTAATGTTAGCGTAAGTTAGTTGTTTTAATGCAACGGCAGAGGGAGTGACGGCAGTTTTCATATTTCTCTCTTCTGACCACAATAATAATTTCTCTAGATTTTTTTTTATCTTTTGGAAAGTCTAGAAACGCTGTAGTTTCTTTTCTTTTTGTAGCAAATGGAAACGCAAAATGATTTATTTGTTGTTTGTATTTTCTATTCACCACTATAAAAGTTTAGTCAGGTTGTAATGACTTCAGGGTCCATTACAGGAATAATTCACCCAAAAATAAAAGTTCACTCACCCTCATGAGAGTCCAAAGCTGATAAAAACATCAAAATGATCCACATGATTTTCACTCAGAAATTGCTAGTAGATTCCACAAATAATTAGATAGATGGTAATCAAAAATTACTGCACTGTTGTTATGAGACGTTGTTTTATGCCCCATGTGAAATATCACTCCAGCTCAGGAGCTAAGAGTAGGCTACTAGAATGCTGTTCAGACTGAAAACCACCTAAATTTAATATTCTCTTAATTACCAGTGTAGTCTAAGGGCACCCTTGCGAGAAGTCATTCTCTTAAAAAACAAGTCCATCAAACATCTCAAGGCATAGGCGGAGGGTGAACCAACTCCAGGGTAAGCTAAAAGCAGCCAAATCTATTAACTACAAACCCGTCTTTTTATCTGAATGCCTCTGATTGGCCATTGCATTCCTAAGCTCAACGGAATCGTGTGTGATTGGTTATAATGCGTAAAAACTGTAAAAATGCCTACAATGAAATAACGGTGTAACATGAGCAGATCTTAATTTAATGCCACAATTGACACTCTCTGTTCATTTTCATTTTGTTAGCAACAGTCCTAATAGATTTAATTGGTTTGTGCAGGGGCATTTTAATTTGGCTAAGCCTTCCCCAGCCTTACAAACGCACCGCTTTGTCTCAAGGCTTAATAATTTAAAAAAAAAAAGCCAGAAAAAAACAAGATGAGGTTGCATAACCTGCAAATGCACTGTGGAAACAAGATAAGCAAAACTTTTATCTTGTTGTACACAGGAACTGGGGAATTGCAAAAACTTTCTTCCCAACTTTAGCCCTGCTGTTTAAAACCAGACGCTTTATAACTCTCACATCCTTTATACAGCATGTCTGTAGTAGATAGAACTCCAATAATGTGCCAGTGATGATGATGATGACGATTATTATTGATAAATAGTGTATTAAATTAAATATGGTAAATATTTGAAACAAACATTTATAATAATAATAATAATAATAATAATAATAATAATAATAATAATAATAATAATAATAATAATAATAATAATAATAGTAAATGTTACTTGTAATATGAATTATATAGCCTATTTAAATTATTAATTTTATTAAATATTTTAAAATACTATTTTATACTATTATCATTACTACTACTACTACTACTACTACTACAAATAATAATAATATAATTTTCAGATAGGACAATATTTTAAATATAATATGTAGTAAATATATTAAATATTAAATGTAAACTATTTAAAATGTATTCTTAATAGAAATGATATATTTAAATTATTTTATTCAATGTTAATGTTAATTTTAAGTCATATATTTAAAATACAGTCCCTGCTGAAATACTTCCATGCTGTTTGATTTATGCTGCTAATTTCTGATTCATTTTTGTCCAGCTCTTGGGGTCAAGGTGTGTCTAGTTAGCAGCACGGGTCATTTAACCATCAATACACCATCTGAGCCCTAAGACCATCTCCGCTGACTGTCATGATGTCATTTTCCTGCATTTGGGTATATATGTTTTTAAGATGTAATAAACCATTGACACCACTGACTTGCTGATACACATGCGATTTTTTAAAGGATAGTCGAGGATAATATTTTCTTTCTTTCTTCGCTCTAGTTTTGTGCTGTGTTCCATCACACTGGTTTATATATGCGTTATTGGATTGCCAATGCATGAAACAGCGGTTTACTGGCCGAATGATGCAGAACTCACGCTGTATTGACGGAGGGGAGCAGTAAAGACTGTGCCTCATAAAATATCGAACTCACAGACAAATTTAATTGGGCGGCTAGAATATCTGTTTTATTTTCCTCCACACAGCCTTCATTGAGAAGGACTGAATGTTCAATCCTTTTAGAATATCTTATGGAAATATTTGTCTGTGCTGTGCAATTTCTTTATTTTGATGTTAAATTGAATCGCAAATGATTAATTTGGTCTCGGGCATCTAAAATGCATTCAGTATGTTAGAAATATATTGACTGAGTATTAAGACCAACTTCCAGTCTAGGAATATTTTATTTCTTTATGCGTTTTCTTGTATAATGCAAGCGTCAGCTAATTTATGAGAACAAAATGTTCCAGATTAAATCTCATGGAAAGTTGGGGAGGGTACAGTAGATAGTGTCTGGAGTGTAGAGCCTGTAGCATGAATTAGATTTAATAATCCCCAGAGAAACCACAGAATTCTCTGTCCCAATTCCATTTTTCTTTGTAATTAAAGAGTGCGCTAAGATTGATAAAACATCCTTAATGGAGATAGTATAATTACTTTACATTACATTTGTTTGTAGCTTCAGTTAAGTATGTACAGAGTGTGTTAAAAAATAGTAAGAAAGGGCCAAATGTCTTGTTTTCTGAAAAATTATTATTATTATTATTATTATTATCATTGTTATTATTATTATTATTATTATTATTATTATTATTATTATTATTATTATTATTATTAATCTTGGTATAAATATAAGTAGTTGTAATATGAATTATATTTAAATTAATTGTTTACAAATATTTTGCTTTTATTTATTTTTTTATTTTTTATTATTTTTTGGACATTTTGTGAATATATACCTATTAAATATAACTAATAATTAATATAAAAATGTAATAATATTAATAAATATTTGAATTATATTTTTTAATTAACATATTTTACTGTCATTAGTTTAATATATTAATTTTTTATTATTTTATATTACAATTTTATATATTCATAATATTTATATTTACAGTACAGCCCCTGTTGAAATGAGCAGCATAAATTTAATGCTGGTCATTTCTGTTTTGGTGCTTGTCTGGCTCTAGGGGTCAAGGTTTGTCTGGAAAGAGACAGTGTGTCCCAGTTTACATAGTATCCATTTTAAGGAGCATGCATGAGTTTGTCCCAAATTATATATTAATATGTTGATATTTTTGTTTGCTACTATTTACACTTATGTTGTTTTATTAATTGATATTCATATTTTTCTGGCAGGTTCACCCAGTGTGGTGTGATATTATGGATGCTATTAGAGGTGTTAGGATAGTTACATAGATTTGTGGGTGAACTATTCCTCTAATATCTAGTCATTTGGCCTCTCAAGTAAATGTCTTGTGATTTAAGAATGTTTAGATATTTGTACTGGACAACAAGACAAAAATACTGTGTAAGAATTCATTCTTTACAGTGTATAATTATAAACCTGAGAAATATCCACTGCATTTAAGTGTGACAACTAGCCCCGCTTTATATACTTTCCCACCACCAGAGAAGTACATACAAATTGGGACGAGCGCTTCAGAGAATATTAACCTGGATAATAAACTTCTCTTTGAATTCCATCAGGTTCCTGTGAGACACGTCGTTTTTTGAAGGCAGATCTTTGAGGCACAAAGGACTGAACTATGTATGCTGAGATCTGAAAACCCATGCAGCACCACAGCAGAGAACGAGAACATGCGGGTGGCCCGTTCCCCTCCCACCGACACATCTGTACTGGGTCCCGCTGGTAGTTCTGGTGTGCCACGTTGCAGTGTACGATGGGTAATTAGCCATCATGGGAATATTTGTGGGACTGAGATAAGTAGATAGATCCTTGCTTGAAACCCCTCCAACCACCCCAAGAGACAAAATCTGCCTCTTTTTGAGGGATAAACCTGCGTGAACATCATGTACTAACCAGTTGACAGACATGGGGAAGACAGATAGTATTTGTACTTGTACAATATTTGAAGAGAGAGATGCACTGCAGTTCATGAGACAGTAAACGAGATTCAACACACAATTGATTTATGAGGAATAGTACTTTTTTAAAACTATTTAAATGGATTTTTAATTATTAAAACATTTACTTACCTTTTTAATTAAATTTTTTTTTTTTTTTTACATTTTTCTTGGTTTGTCTGGCATCTTGGATTTTTTTTTTTTTTACAATGCATTATGGGATTGTTTTCATTTGTTGTGACCTGCAATTAACAATTGATTGTAAGAAGAACAATGCCATACTCTAGTACAGTGTTATTGAAATATTAATTATATTTTATTTATTTTTTTTAATTTGCTTTTTTTATTTTTTCATTTTAATTTTAGGTTTAAGTTTCATGTGCATTTGACAATTTTTTTATACCTCTAGAAGTTTTATTTCATTTATTTTTAGTAATTTCAGTACTTTAACCTATTAATATAATTATTTTTGTTTTTGTTTTTCATTTTTAGTTAAAATAATTTTTTTCAGCTTTATTTCATTTACCAAAAAACTTTTTTTTAAAGTTTCAGTTAATAATAACAATACTGCTTTTAAAAAAGGACAAATATACATCATAAACACATTTTAAAATAGTACATTTTTAATTATAAGTATTTAAAATGTCTATTTAATTATATGTTAATTACATTATTTTCTAAAATTATTTTATGTGTTAAGTGTATTTTAAATCAACATTTTTCTTTGTTGATCTACCTATTTGTGTTACTTTTTGCATTGGGCCTGTAATGCCACAATGCATTATGTGATTGCATTTTTCCTTAAATTTTTCATCTTTTCTTCAATGCTTCTCTCACATCCATAAAGGTTCTTGACCAGTCATCTTAGGGGCAGCAATATGGCAATCAGATGTTTGAGCTGTAGAAGATAGAGGCGGTGTTTGTTACACCAGGGATCATTCGCATCTGAGTGCAGACAATCAGGTTGTCAAGCCTTCAGTTTCATGCTGAGTCTGTTAATTGGCTCTCCAGTTCACACACAGTCTTCGTTCTTCTCTCCGAAGGTAATGGAGATGGTCTTCACAGAAAAGAAGATACTGTAATTGAGCTCAATCACTCATAGACATCCAACGGTCAATCAGTGGAGGCTTCTTTGGAGACCTGGAATATGTTGGCCTCATCAATACCAACTGTGGGAAGAGCTCAATTCTCTGTGGTGTTTTAAGATGCTGATAAAATGGTAAGTGGGAAGGTATGCTATAAAATAATTGTATAATGCGATTTTGTCTGAGATATTTCTTTTAATCTAGTAGTCAGTTGCTAAGCAGCTGGTATAAGTGGCTTGTCATAATAAGCATTGTCAGGTAGACTGTTATTTTAAGGGGTTGTGTTTTTGTCAAAGATAATGATCCCGGGAAGAGACTGCCGCTAATGCAAAAGAAATGGAGGGAATCAGTCAAGAACAGATTACATGCTGGAGGAGGAATTGAGAAGGAGATGAGAAATGGATGTGTGCTGGAAGTGGGAAAGGAATGGCTTGGGGAGGAGGAAAATCTCCGAATGATGAATTCATATGTCAGAGGTAAGATAGGTAACAGGTTACAGAAGAGATTCGCTTTTCAAAACGCAGTACGCCACGATCCGATTTGTGCAGATCGGGTGAAATGTTTAAGCTCATACACAAAACCACCAGTCACAGGAAGTGTGGAGTGATTTGTGACTCTGTCTGGGAAATATGAGTTAATTCGAGAGAGATAATAGCAGTTTACACCTCACTAGGCATCAGCCAGTTCCCAAATTGCTTCATAAATGGTAACAAATGAACCCATGAACTGCTAAAACAATTCAGAGGTTTTTTCTGAAGTATGTGGAGATCTTCTATAGCATGTGGCATATATCACTGTGTTGTCTTGGTAATGACATCATAATGACTCTCTTAAAGGAATAGTTCTCCTCATTTTATTACATATGACTTTCTTTCTTTTATTTTTTATTTTTCTTTCTTTTTGGGACACAAAATAATCTCTCGCTTGCTCTTTTTCACACAATGACAAAAAAAGTATTCTTCTATGAATTGGGCAACATATTCCAAGTCTGCAGAGGACATATGATGGTTTCGCGTGAAGAACAGGCCAAAGATTAGGTTGTTCAGAACATCCTTGTTTTGTTGCAAATTTTGTCATTCCATGCCATTAATGGCATTCTTTCTTTTGTGGAGTGCAAAAAGAGATGCCACACAAAATGTTCAAGCTGCTCTTTTCCATACAATAAAAATTACAAGGATTTTTAATAGGTAATTAATAGGTTTTATTTTTATATTTTCCTTATTCATTTTGATGTTTGGTTTAGTTATGATTTTCTCTTTGTTTTTGTTCTTATTTAGTTGTAGTTTTATTTCAGCTTTAATTGTAATATTTTTGGTACTTAAACTGATTTTATTTCAGTTAGTTTCCAAGGCAGCATTTCTAATTTTACAATTTTGCATCTAATATATTTTAGTTTATTTCAGCTTTATTTCAATTTAAAAAAGTTTATTTTTAATACATTTTAATACTTTTAGTTAACGGTGGTAACAGTCAGGTAACATTTGCAGATTGTTCTAGAAAATCAAGCAGATTTGTAATGACATGAGATTGAGTAGATGATGACAGGAGGGAAATTATTATTTAGAGGGAACTGTTCCTTTAAGGTCTTGAGCTTCAGGCAATAACATTTTGTCATTTCTTTGTAGACATCCTCAGAAACTGCTGCCAAAATCTTTCCTGCTGTCTTAGAAAGGAATAATAGAAAAACTTTAATCTCCCCTTTTTCATATCCATCTCTTTCTGTCCCTTTTTGTCATCTTGTTTCTTTTTTTTATCAGCTTTTTCCGCCTTTGTGTCTGAAAACTGGATTTACTGCCAGCAGTCAGTCTCAGTAGATTCATGTGAATGTTTGAGTTCTGGTGTCCACGTTGTGATTATAAACAGAATCCCTGCATAGTTAAAGAGAGGCGATGTAGGTCATGCTGTGACCAGCTGCATGAGTCTCTTGTTTCCATAGCACTCCTTTTCCAGCCGTTCTCTCGCTGCTGCATGAGCTGAAAATTCATGTCAGGTTGACAGTGTCGGGAAAGCTACTTTGAAGTATTTCAGTCCAACCACAGTCAAGCTTTTGAAAAAGAAGATTCTACAAGCACTACAAGTTACTGGCAAACAAAGCTAACTATATTGAAGTTAGTTATTTAGGGCAATAATAAATCTATCTATCTATCTATCTATCTATCTATCTATCTATCTATCTATCTATCTATCTATCATATATTACATAATTATATATTATCATAATTATTATTATCATATAATTATATTATTTCTATGGCAAAGAAATAGATTTACATTAGGGTTAAGGCATTACACTTTACATTAAATATAACTGACAGAACTGGAAAACAAAATGTAAATGTCAAAACTGATTTAACATAACTATTATCATAATTATTTTACTAATCATTCAATGTTTAAGATGACAGTGGGACTTAAAAGTATTGGTGAATTATATAATTACATGAACAGTGTGAATGAACTGATTCAGTGAATAGAATGAACTGATTCAAATAAAAAGAAGCATTTAAAGTGCCCCTATTATGCCATTTTTATGGTTCATAATATTGTTTTGGGAGTCTCCTACAATAGGATTACATGCATGCAAGGTCAAAAAATGCTTTCGTTTTCTCAAAATATGCATTTAATATGACCTAATTTTCTAATGATTCTCAAACGATTCGTTCGAAGCGGTTCAAAGATTCAGTCTCTCTAAACCCCTCCTTTCCATGAGCATGCTCTGCTCTGATTGGTCAGATGGCCTAGTCTGTTGTGATTGGTCTAGGTGTACAGTGCATGTTGGAAACGATATGCCTATTTCAATAGTTCTTTATTTTGAACGCTCAATATTAAATATAAAAATCTATTATTTTTCATACTTACAGGTTGTGATTCAGTGGAGCAGCTGGTCCAAATAAACAGGATACTGATCCATCTTTCAACAGCAAGCGTTTTGTGAATCCGGTGTTGAACTCCCTGAGATTAGAGAAGCAGTCGTTAGTAGAATGACGTGTTTGTGGGCGGGGTCAAGTTGTTTGCAGCCAGCCAACGCAGAGCATAGGTGCACATTATGCAAATGTGTTATCCCGTGACATGTAGCCGTCACGGAAGTGGGTTTCAAATTACTAACGACTCGTTTCAGCTGTTCAGAGTCGATTTTTTATTTTGGGAGACAATAACTTTATTTATCGTGCAAGTACATTGGAGATCGTTTACATTCACATACAGCTACATTACACACTGCATGAAAGGCAATATTGGAAATGGCATAATAGGGACACTTTAACTAATTATTTTACAAATTTTAAATATTGAACTTATTAAGAGGACTGAATTGACGATTCATTTATTTACATGAACAGTGTGAATGATCTAATTCAGATGAAAAGATGCATTTAACTATTTAATAAATTTTAAACACTCAAGACACATTGATGAATCACAGAATATGTATTTATTTGCATTAACAGTATGAATGAACTGATGCAGATAAACAGATGCGTTTAACAAATTTCATAAATTGTCAATATTTGATTAAGACAGCAACATAAATGAATCAGTGGATATGTATAGAATATGTATTTATTTACATAAACAATTTAAATGAACTGCTTCAGAAAAGCAGATGCTGTTAACTAATTATTTCACAAATCTTCAACATTTAAGTAATTATTAAAAAGACAGCGACTTAAATGAATCAGTGAATCATTTATTTACATGAACAGTGTGAATGAACAGTTTCAGTAACAAAGAGCTTCATTTTTACTCAGATAAATATAAGCATGTAAGTAATTAGTTCACATATTTTACATATTTTATATGTAAACTTAGGACTTAAGTCAGTGTAGTATTTATTTAAATGAACGTCTGAATGAACTGAAAAATCACGAAGCATGTTTGAGTTGTTTTTAATCTTGATTTTCTCAGTGGCAGAGAAATAAAATAGTACAAATGTAACTTTTTTTGTGCTTCACCACTAGTTGTTGGTAAAAGCAGTTTATTAATGGAAAATCTACACTTTTCATTTATGGAAACTATAAATATGTAGTTCAGTCAGTAGCATTAGTAATTTAGTAAGTGTCTTCCCAACACTGCAGACTAATCCTTTGTGTTAAATTGTTGTGGCATCTGTCAATGTCATATCTGCCCATGTCAACATTGTGAATTCACTCTGTTGCCAAAAGTAGTTTGCGAACTGCTTTTGACTCCCTCAAAAGCGCCAGTTCACGCAGCCTTGATGTTTGCTGCATCTTATTCATGTATTCAGACGGTACACTGCTGGGGTCTCAACTCTGCCTCCTTTCACACAGGAGACGGCCCGCTAAGGTTAACACCTGTCCCCGAACCAGTAATCTGCTCCATATTAAACATCTCAGTTAGACCGTGACCCGCATAATATAAAGCAATTATTATTTCACAGCAAGTCTTCCAAACGGCCTAGTGAGATATTGCCGATTTGGCAAGTTTTTCATTGCATGTGTTTTAGCACCTAGTGTGGAATAATCTCAGCGTTAATCACTAGTAAAACCAAATGAATAAGTCTAAGAAAGGTACACAAGTCTGAGTGGGTTAGAGGTTAGCAGCCACGTCAATAAAATCAATATGAAAAAATGAAAGGCACACAAGGATTTGTTGTCTTTACAGGCCACCAAACTACATCATATGTTGTTTTATATTTCATGATCATATTGAAAAGGCAATCAGATTATATTAAATATTTAATTTCTAATAAATGGATGAATGGTGGTGGTCAGAAGCAGCAGCTTTGAACGCTAAAACTGATGAAACGTACTACAACACGTCTTCACAGATAATTGAGAGAGAGTTCATCAACCTCCATCTTTCTGTTTACACAGTGGCTCTGACAGAGCGATAATTGGAGAGGAATATACTCAAGCTAGCTGGAAAATGGAAGTTCACAAATTAAGCATGATTAGTCTTCTAGTTGTTTCTAGGTCGAGATGCATTCACCACCAGCTCCAGGCATGCCGTTCTGTACAAGTCAGGAACAAAACCAAGAGAAAAATGCAGTTGAAGTCTAAAATTAAAGTGATGTGTGGGAGGAAAAAAGCCAATAATGTTTCGTTAGATAGTACGTTCGGTCAAGATGTCCACCTGTTTCAGTTTCAGGTTGTGGAGGTGTGAGAAGAAAATGAGCAGCCTAGGAAAAAAATTAGTTGTTATTTTGACACTGCAAGTTACATGCACTAAAGTTCATTGTGTCTGCCTTTAACAATATCTAATAATAACAGGTATTTTTTTATGAGCTTTGAGAGAAATCGTGCCATTTCAGTAGTTCTTGGCTAGCTGGTTGGTGTGTGTATCAGTAGCAGCAAAAGTAATATCTCACTTAAATGTCTCACGGGGTTTCTGAAGGTCTTAAAAAGTCTTAATTCACCCCTCCACAAATTAAGGCCTTTAAAATGGCATTAAATCAGAGCAGAAGGTCGTAAATTGATAAAGTCATGGCATTAAATG
The DNA here is from genome assembly GCF_018340385.1 of Cyprinus carpio. Lineage (NCBI taxonomy): Eukaryota > Metazoa > Chordata > Actinopteri > Cypriniformes > Cyprinidae > Cyprinus > Cyprinus carpio. The sequence goes on along the minus strand of NC_056606.1, from coordinate 19,680,304 downwards.
CTGCAGGTATTTAAAAAATGTGTTAGTAATATCTGTAAATGAAAACTTCTTTTCCCTTTGAATAAAGTGACTTTGGTGTTACATTATAAGATACATTCATTAAATTACATTAAATTAAGTCAATTGGTAGATTTTTTTTTTTTTTAACAAACTTGCTTCATTTTGATCAGTTACACAGAAAAACAAAAGACTAATGCCATTTTGCTTCTTAAGTAAATGGATCTTGATTAAAGAGACCTAAGACAAAAACAAGACAAATATACTAAGGAAGAACGTCACTTTTTGTGCAGTGGGATCAGAGAGTACAGTATAAATTATTTTCATGTTCTAGTGGTTCGATTGTAAAATGATTTAAAAAGTAATAGAGATTGGTAGGAAGTCATATTTTCAGTCTTTGAAGTGTTCTCCCTATTTAGAGATAGTTTTCCTCAGTTTATTCCTTAAATTTTCTTTACTTGGTCTTGAAAAGTCTTAAATTTACCTTTATATAAGGCTCAAAGTACTATAAAATGCCATAACTAGGCCTATTGTTAAGTTCCTTTAGAGTTTCACAGTATATGTTAATTTAAGAACTCACAACAAGGGAGGAATCATTCTCATTTAATTAATCTCTATGCTAAACGAGAATCCAGGGAGCGTGACTCATATTATTGGGATCTCAAAGCATCACTTTAACTACCATGTTTGGTAATAACTTTATATCAAGGATATACTGAAAAGGTGCGTTTATGCAATGGCTAACAGCATTAGCTGCTTAAAAGTTGGTCCTGCTTGTATAATAACATGACTAGCCTGGTTTAAAATACAACCCAGTCCGGGTAGTTAAAAAACAAAAAACTTACACACCCAACAGAAACAACACTTGACAAAAAAAATACTTCACAAATCAAAGTAGAACTATACTTGAAGAAAAACTCTACTTGAATTTCTACTTGATTTCAATAATTATGTGACCTGGTTGACACATTAAACTAGTTTTTTCCCAAAGAAACAAGAAGTATGAAATTTAATCACTGGTGAAATGAGGAGGCTGCTTTTTCTGTATTTTTAGTCCAATATAATATGGAAGCGCAGAGGAGAGAGCAAAACAAAACACCGGTCACAAATTAAAAGGATTTGTAAAGAAAAATGTTGGAGGATTTCAAAATAAATAAAACTATCAAAACCACTATTCACTGCCGTTATAAAGCTTCGGAAGAGCCAGAACATTTTTTAATATAACTTTGATTGTATTCATCTGAAAAAAGAAAGTCATATACACCTAAGATGGCTTGAGCATGAGTAAATTATGGGGTCCTATTCGTTTTTGGATGAACTATCCCTTTACGTTAAGTGTGTGTTCAAGTGTGTCATGTGAATTCGCCGCATTAACCAACAGAAATCTGCTTAGTTTGAAAGTGGCTTCTGTGCAAGCTGTGCTTCATACAACACAATGGACCTGTTAGCCTGTAAAATTTCACTGAAAGGTTGTTGTTAATGTAACGCACTTATACGTTCTATTTAAAGCGTTTGTCCCTATTCATTACAATGAAAACGAGCCACCACCACAACTGTGTTCCAGTGAAGATCTTCAAATGGATTTGGATTTGAATCATGACAATATTTCAATCCTTGTATGCACTATTTCTTTAAAACAAACGTGCTAGCTTCTTAGCAGTTGGGTCAGTTGGTCTACTGGCACATTTGAGGTCCGTCCATGTGCGTCGCTCTTCTCTCAGCGTGGCCTTTGTCAGTCTCCGTCACATTAACAGTTAATTAAGATCTGAATGATTTCCTGTGGGGAGTGTGTTCTACTTAACCATCTTCCCAAAGCTTGTGATTCCCACATTAATCTTCCGCCCCCAGAGAACACTTCTATCGATTTGCGGTTCCTCGGGAGCCAGTCTCATCTTGGAAGTGATGAACAGGATTAGACTGAAATGAGCAGTCAGGGAAGCTGAAGAGAAGCTGAGAGAGGGATGTTTCAGTCATAGAAACAACTTCTCTTCTTTTATACTCTTTAAAAGCTCTTCTCTACACTATATCATATAGAGAAAAATTGTGATGGTTTCTAATCAGAAGTATGTAAATGTGAATGTTGTGCAGGAAAAAACAATTCTACTGACAATGAAATATTAACAGATCATAATCATCAAAGATACTGATGTGAACACTGCCTCAATATTCAGATTAATGGGACGATCAATATGGGGTTTTCAAATACCAGTTTGTAAGTTTTACATTTTGAAGAACCTGAATACTGAATATTCTAATTTTATCTCATGAATTCAGGGTTGTGTCATTACAAATTGATGTGAGAGTGCCTAATTAAAATTCATTTGCTGACTTTGATTTGAACTTGAATTGAGGTATGGAAACAGAATCCAAATTTGGAATGAGAATTTTTTTTTTTTAAATGTTTTTATTGTTATACATTTCATACATTTAGATTTTTAATTATTTATTTGTTTTAATACACCATATATGGTATTTCCAGAAACATTGGAATACCACCTAAAAATTTGTTGATTTGAAAGAATGATACAGCATTATTCGAAAAAGAAATCTTTTGCAAATCTTTACTGTCACTTTTGTCCAGTTTAATCCTTGCTGAATAAATGTATTCATTTTTAAAAAAAAAGAAAAACAGTAGTGTATATAACAAAGTACCATGGTATTATAATTTTTTCTATGTGCTTGAGTTGTTGCTTAGTAACAGCGCTCATGAGGCATGTGATTCAGGTGGAGTTGGCATTAAGTGGAATATTAACTCTGATGAAGTGTTGTTGTTTTGACAATATTTCATGACGTGTTTCTTCCCATATGGTGAAAACTTTAAGGCAATGCTTTCATACACCTCCTTAGCTCAGAATGATTTGTTATCTCTTGTTATCTGACAGGCCTGAATGAACTCACTGAGGACTACAACTTAATATCAAGTTCTAGCTTAAACTAATTTTAGGTGATTAATTTCATATTGAAAAAGGTATGTTAAAGAGCTTGCCCTGTTTTTAATCATGATTTGCTGCTTGCTAATACAAAAGAAATAGGTGGAGAAGGATGTTCTCTTTCTAGAAAGCATGAGATTGAACAAAAACATTTTATAGACCCATGCAAAGAAAAGCCGTGAATATGTTTGATCCATTTTCATGAAAGAGAAAGAATAAATTGAGAAAGTGCATTCATCAGCTAAAATGTATGTTACACTATAGCAAAGAGCAACATTTCCTATTTTCATTTAGTTTAACTTTGTGCACTAAAATTCAAAATAAAACTTAAAAAAATAATCAAAACAGAAATGTATAGAAATATTTAACAATTTCTAATAAAAATTACATAATCACTGAATAAAATTATTAAAACCTCAACTAAAATTAAAATTGAAACAATATGAAAATAATGACAAAAACTTTCAAATGCAGTAAAAAAAAATTATAAAATAAAAAAAATTCTTAGTGTGTTTATGTCATCTTCATTGCCAATCTTTTTCTCTTATTTCTAAAGTTATCAACAAATGTTGCTTTTCTCTCAAGTGTCTATCAACTCTAAATCCTCATGTGAACTGTGTTCACTGTTTAAGGCAAATAAAAAAACAATCTGTCGTTTTCCATGGTCTTCAAAATCCTTCAGGCCTTTTATGTTACTAATTATGAGTTTATTGTAAATACAGCCATCTACAAGAGGAAATGAGCACCTCACCATGGTACATTATCAATATTTATGCTGAACTGCGCTCTGAGTCAAGCAAATGAATACTCTGTAAGTGTTTTTGTTTGGTGAAGGCTTACTTTTCCTAGAATCAAATTATTAACAAGCAATAATGTTTTTTCCCAGGCACCCATGCAAACAGCATTATACTAAACATTATTCTCATCTCAGCAGAGTGAGCTAGCCGCGGCGCCCCTCAGGGCTGGATCCATGCCCACCAAACTGATTAGCATTGCATTTCCCGTCCTGCCTGCAGTAATCACTGTCATTTCAATAGGATACAATTGATTTTCAGAAAGTGTTTATAAGAAAACTTCACTTTTTTGTGTGTATAAAAGACCCTTTGAAATCAAAACAGAGATGTTTACTCCATAACTGTTTGCTTTAAGGCCACACTGTATGGAATAATAATAATAATAATAAATATAAAGGTAATTGTGACTTTTTTTCCTCCCAGTTCTTGAGTTCATATCTCACAGTTTGGAGAAAAAAAAACTATGAGACAAAGTAAGAATGGTGAGACATAAAATCACAATTCTGAGCCAAAAAAAAAAGAACTATGAGATGTTAACTTGCAGTTCTGAGAAGAAATGTCTCACAAAACTGACTTTTTTTCTCGCAAACTTTCTTGCAAGTTTATATCTTAATATCTAAACTCAGAATTGCAAGGAAAGTTTGACACTTTTTATCTCACAATTTTGACTTTTTATTGAAGTTGCAAGCT